>NC_137899.1:73348054-73355554 GCF_963455335.1 Martes martes
TAAGCTTCCTTCTTCCCTGCTTTTAAAAATAAATAAACATTAATGTTATAAAGGACTAAACATTAAAACATTAAAAAATCTAATGAATTAAACTAGCATTAAAATTTGTGCACTTAAAAGGAAAACTGACCATTTATATGTACCTTTAAAACTGAAACTTGGTATACATTTTCACCTGTTTGAGAAATAGATGCTCAGTATGGAAATTATATAAATGTATGAGGCTAGAACAAGACTTTGGATATAAAGATTAATGTGCAAATATAATTTTGAAATATATGTGGGAACAATTAGTTCATCAGAATCATCAGTAATATCATTTCCTTTCCAATCATGTTGTGAATGGGGATCATTGAGCTCTAAGATGCAGAATCCTAATATTGCAGTAAAATACATCTATATAGCTACCATTCTTTCAAATTTGCGGTTGTACTATATTTAAATGAAATAGCATAGAGATTAAATACTTAATTTTAGTATTTTATACTATATCCATAATGAAATTTTTATGTCTTGTTACTTGTGTTTTAAAACTTAGGTTAATTTTAATCCTGGAGTAAAACATAGCATACTGAGTTGTTAAATTAATTAGCTGATTGAAGTGAAAGATAAGATTTTCATTTGGTCTACTCCTATGTTTCCCAGATGTTTGTCATTGTTGGAGATCTAACAGTATTCTGTTTGCTAAAGGTAGTCATGACCATTATTTTTAAAAATCACCATGTTGAAATGTCTCTACAACTTGGTATGTTTGACATATTAACCTTTTTGAATGAAAATTTGAATTTTTACTAATTAAAAGTGTTGAGTTTTTTTTCCCAGGAAGGTAACCTTAATTTGTGAATAGCGTTTTAGGCATTTTGTTTAAACAAGTGAAGAGCAGTGGCAGATACTTTGTAAACAACTTAATTTTGATTTACTTACGACCATATCACTTGTTATAATAAAGATCATATCACTTGCTGTAATAGCAGATATCCTTTCCAAAATCATGTTTTAAAAGACAATTCGTTTCAGTTGTTTAAAATTAAAAATATCCATGTGCTTGTTCAATTTTTGTTCTTACACATTCAACTATGTCCTTCATATTTGGCATTTTGATTTATTAGGCAATCTTAGCATTAAAGACTTTAAGCAAAGCAGTACTAGATTTCAAATGCATGGTGCATGGTGTCCATGATGAATTAATTCCACTAGAGCACAGAAGTTATCATTATTTAAATGCTAGTTTCTTTCAAAAGTTTTGTAATTCAGTCAAGTTTTCAAAATAAGAATTTAACTGATATTTTGAGGTAAATGTATATGGTTTCTTGTTGCCTGTGTAGGTTTTCCTCATATTGAACACTTTCTTGTGTGAATTTGCATAGGAATATTTAAGAATATTTAATACTGATAATTTAAAAGTGATTGAGTTATTTAAGAATACATAACTTTTTGATTTCATTCTTTTCTTTCTTTGTCATATTCAAAATCTTTTGGATTCAATGTACATATTTGGTTGATAAATTAGACACTGGAAAATACTGGACATGAAATGTTCTTTGATGTCACTATAAATAATTTTAAGAAAAGTTCACATAAAGCAGTTAAAACTTTTTATATAGACTGTTATTTATTCTCAGTCTCTCAGGAAGTCATTTTCTCCATCCATTTGCTTTAATTAAATGGTAAGATGACAAAAAAAAAAAAAAGGTTTAATACAAAGGCACCAAGATTGTAAGACGGAGCATCCATTTATGTGGATGGGGGATCGTGGGGGTGGTAGAGGTTATTTTTCCCTTCTTAACCATCCTCGACATACCTAGTTTGATTGATCAAGGTATCCACATCTATCTATTTACACACATATATACACACACAGGGGGTACGGGATGGAAGAGAAGAAGGAAAGGAAAGAGGTAGGAAGGATGAGGGAGAGAGAAACAGTGAGAGAGAGAGAGAGAGAGAGAGAACCTGAGAGAAAAGAAGTTGAGTAAGCAACAAGGACCAATAGTGTCCCTGGTGGTAGTTAACACAGTTAACTGTACTGGCCCAGGTCAAGTATCAAACTTTTGAACATCATAGTGAATACGGAATAGGATATATGCAGGTTTCTGTTATCGCTCTGGCAAATGTCTATCTCACATGGTACAGTTTTATACCAATGGAACCTATAACTCTAAAAGGAAAAAATAAAACCAACAAGTCTAGCATTCAATACTACCCTATCATAAAGTAAGGAGGTCTAATTGAGCTATGTCTTTATATCCTGCTATTTGTACAAATAAAAGACTACATCTTGATGCAAAATAAACACAAAAGCACTGTTGTGACTATAACAGGGAGTCATATACTAATTTATATAATAAGTGGTTGTGCACGCTTTATTCAAGATTATGGCTGCAAGAAATGGCATGAATTGCTGGGTGTGTTTAATGCTGGATTATAGCAATTTGAAACATGTCAAACACATGGCTAATGCCTCATGCTTCACTCATTCTTGCGTAAACCTGCATAGCCACCATCCATTATACCCTTGGTAACAACACAATTCTGCAAGTAAATATTGTTACACTAAGTAACCTTTCAATTCAAGTTGTTTAGGAAGAGAAAATGCAATCTTGTGCAGTCAGTTCCAGTGTCAGTTTAATGTTTCAAAAGGGAAGTGGTGTAGAGAATAAGTATCTGTACAGTGACTTGCTTAAAAAAAAAGAAGAAAGAAAAAGGAAAGAAAGGAAAACTTAATGCAAGGGAGAAGAGTAGAATTGTATCATTGGAGTGCAAGATCTGAAGAGTTATTTTCTGATGTGGCTGAAAAGTTGTGTATGATGAAAGATTTAAAGGTTTAACTAACAGTTCAGACAAACATTAAGACAGCGACTCCCAATTTCACCTTTCCCTTTAATGATCCGGAATTTATTTTCACTGATTTTTGTAAAGTGTTTGTGGTAGGATTGAGAAGAATGAATAATTTAGTTTGATGTGTTTGGGATCATAAGTACATCTACTTTGAAAGAATATGCTGAATTTGTAATTATTTAAAATATACTTTAAAAGATAAACAGCACCTCACATTGTGCCTGACATAATTTCTCTAGTAGGAAATAGGTGTGGAGATATCACTAGGAGAAACTCAGTGAATCCTGGAAAGCATCTTCATTATCCTTGAAGACAGATCTCCTTTATAGTGGACATGCTCCCAGCTGTCTTCTTTAGGTGATATGTACATTTAGAATCCTCTGATTACACAATTGCCCTTCTTTTTGCCTATTAATGTTGGGTCAGATGCTTTTGTTCTGTAGAGAAAAAAGTGCTGTCACTGTTACTGTTTTTTCTTAAGCGTGATTTTACTACCTCTTAGATGATTGAACCAAAAATGTGAATCACAGTTTATACTCTAGGGTTTTATAAAGTCAAAAATTCCACAAGGTATAATAAAATCCTCTGGATAATAGGAATTGGAAGTTATGTGGGTCTTTCTTTAAAATTGTAATAAAGATTTAGACCCATGACTCTGCTTGTTGATAATTCTTAATTATTTGGTGGGCTTGATTACAATACAATAATATATGCAGAATTCTTTAATTCATCCAATTAGTTCTGACATTAACTACACAAAGGTTAATATTAAATACTGCATTTGTCTGCTATACTTAAAATACAGTTTTTTAAAATTTGTATTCTTTGTGTTGCAAACTCCACCCAGAGATAAGTCTTTCAAATAAATTTGGATGATGAAGTAAAAACATATACATACACATATACTCAAGATCTATTGTCAAAAGTAAAATTTGAATGCAATATATAGAAGAAGTTATATCTATCTGTTTCTACAGTTGCAGAGGACCCAAATTATAATTTTCATATAAGTAGTAAAGGCAATCAGACCTTTTCTCTGAATATTTTAAACATTGTGCATGTAAAATTTATGCCTAATTTGAATACTTATTAGCTGCCTAATCTCAGAAAAGAGTATTAGCTTTGTTTTTTTCCCTATAAAATCCATCACTGTGTATCAGTTTTCATTTGTATGATTTTTCTTTGTTAATGTTCAATAAGGTTATTTAACAAAACCTATTTATTCATTAGCACATTTGGTTCAAAAGTTGTTTACTATAGTTATAACACTGTTTCTTTGTGATTATGAGAGATTTGTTGTTGTTGTTGTTTTTCTTTTTTTATCAGAACAGCTTTAAGTTGTATATGTAGTTTCTGTTATACTAACTTGCTTTGCTAGCCCAGCTACTGGTGGTCTTTTAGAAATCAGCAGGTCTTTCTTTTTTTAATTGACTTTTTAGAGTCCTAGAAATAATCTAATAATTTGGACTTTGATGAAAATACCTGTTAAAGCAATTAAATTATAACCATTAATTTTTAATAACTATAATATTAGTATGCAAAAAAACTCTATTGGAAATGTATCTGTGTTTGTGTGTGTGTGTGTCTGTGTGTGTATGTGTGTGTCTATGTGTGTGTGTGTCCATAATCACATTTTGTAAGAATCTGGGGAGGAGGGTTTCTCCATGCCACGAAAAGACATTAAGCTTACATTTGCTCTGTAATAAGTGCATTAAAATTATTTAATGGACAAAAGTCTTAAAATATGACCAAGCTTAAAACAGTGAAATCGCCTAGTTACAAAAAATTAGATTGAGTGATAAGTTTAACGTCCTTCTTTACTTTAGGCTAAGTCCCCTGTCTGTCTAGCATTACTATTAAAGTCACAGCACAGCCAGGTTGTTTCTGAAATCCTGTCCGTAGAAGTAAAACAGAGGAGTGCAGCTGTTAGGTTATAGGATAGGATTCAGATATCTCTGAGAGCCAAAACTGATCTTTCTAAACCACAGATTCAAGATGTACTGTGAAATTCTGGTTTGTAAGAGCACATTGGTTCTTTATTTACTGCAAGGATTTCCACTGATCTTGGCAGGGCATCTCATTGCTATCCTGAAAGTACAGTATATTTATGCAGTGAAAATGATAAAACATTTATTACTGTAGAGAAGGTAATATGCATAATTTATGCTGTTTTTAGCACAATCATTAGTGATATTCTTGATAGATTTTATTTCCAGCTTTCATATCTAATACATGCCTGGAAAATTAATTTTATATATACTTTCATTTATTTGCCTATGTTAAAATTGAGTTTTAAGTCATCTTCAAGTGAACAGTTTGATTGCTGCTCATGCATAAGCTTAATTACTTCCCAGGAAGGACAGTATTAAATGTTTTAAATGTCAGAAAAATAAATGAATATGAGCTGTTTGATTAAAAAAATAGGCAATATCTGACGTGTTTGCAGCAGGAGCTTTTTCTTAAAGTGCCTCCAAGGCAAAATTTTATTTAGTCACAAAAAAAAAGAAACCCATTATACTATTTATCATTGGTTGATACCATATGATTTGTAACACCCTTACAAAATTTTAATTTTGTATGATTAGCTGTGCATCATTAAACAACAGCCTTGCATAAGATGTGCTGTAAAATTCTGACAGAATCAAGATAGTGAATATTTAAAATAAGGCTGTATAGTCATCCATGGTTGTCAAAGGTAGATAATAGGAAACAGAACAGAGTGTGCAATCGTGCCTTCATTTAAGCTGGTTTTATAGGTAGACTTTAAAATGTGGTCGTTCATAAATGCTATTGACCATGCTCTATGCATGGTATGTTACTTTGGCTGTTAAATGTAACCACACAAAAATTGCTTATAGAAACCATAATTTCAGTGATTAGTATCTGGACGAAAGCTGAATTTGTATTGCTTTTCTTGGTAAATGACTGTTCAAGGCGGGTTTTTTTCCCCCCTTCTAAAGATGCTGTCTCTGTAATTGGCAGAGAGGGACATCTTGATAATGGAAGTGTGAAGGTGTAACGTGTGTTAATTGATACTTCTTAATCACTTTTAGGTATTAAGTCATGATGCAGGAATCTGCGACAGAGACAATAAGCAACAGTTCAATGAATCAAAATGGAATGAGCGCTCTAAGCAGCCAATTAGATGCTGGCAGCAGAGATGGAAGATCAAGTGGTGACACCAGCTCAGATGTTAGCCCGGTAGAACTGCTGCACCTGCAACAACAGCAGGTAAGTTTTGTTTTCTTCGGTGATTCCTTAAGCCCCATCAGCCTGTTTGCTTCAGGGTGAGAGATGTATTCGTAGCAAATTGAGCATGTTGTGTGCAGCGGAGGGACGCTGAGAATTTGTTGTTATTTGGAACCTAAGCAAAGTCTCAGGAAAGATGGGATTTTTCATCTTCGTTACGTCATGCCGGCGCCAGAGTGCCCTTCAGGTGTCAAGCTATTAATTAAGTTCACAGGGTGATATTCGGGAGGATCTGTAAAGCTTTGTAACAAATACTGGATAGCTTCTAGTTTACTGTCGAACATTGTGCTGCAGAACGTGATACTTCGTTTTCCACCAGAGGGCCACATTACTTGATACTTGCTTATACAATGAATTTCTTCCAAGTCTAAGCTAAGGTGAAAAGGACCACAAGGACTTTTCATAACACAGATGCTTGCCTGTGATAGCTGCAAATATTAGCTGTTAATTAGTTGAAATGTGCTGAGAGATTGTGAACCGTCTAAACACTGTGATCGTTTATGTTGCTTTTCTTGAAAACTCCTTCCATGATGTTTTGAATATACATCTTTTGATCACGTTAAAGGGCACGTTTTGTGTTTTTTTTATTTTTTATTTTTTTTGCTAGTGGCTCGTAAAATGCTGTTCTCATTTAAATCTAGAGAAGTCAACAACTGCCCAGTAAAGGTACACTTTTAAGTAGCCCATTATTCTTTTTCTGTGATGGGTTCATTTTTCCCAATTTTGTTTGTCAATGACATATTCTTTTCAACCAAAGAATAGCCACTCCATTCTTCACTGATTCGGGTCTGTGGAAATAGGGACAGAAAACAGAAAGCTATCAAAGCATATACTTACATTAGGTCAGAATGAATATACCTGTTTTGACAACAAGATTATGTGTGATTTGCCTTAAAATAGAACTTATTTCTTGAAAATTCTGGATTCCATTCAGACCAAATGCTTAAAAAATCATTAAAATGAAAATATAATGATTATTATTGAAAAATGTTTCAAATTAAGTGATACATCGTTCACAGTTTTAAGTTAACGTGTGAGACAGAATGCATCTCGAAAGTTAAAGCAAATGCCCACATGACAGTCAAATTTAATAGAATTGTTATTTTAAATAACAACAGTATTTAGAAAGTTATCTTAGAGTATATGAACTGAATAATGTTTTAACCTTTAGGCATTGTTTTCAAGAACAATCTTTTAAAAAAGCTAGACATAACACTTTGAATAGGTTCCGTATTTTGTTGGAGTTATGTCTCTTTTCATAGACAGTAATCATTAGGAAGATAATTTTTATCTTGTTTTAAAATATTTTTTAACCATCATAAGAATAAAATGTCTACCAAAGTCCCAGGATTAGCCTATTTTACAAGTTACCTTAAATTAATGCAGTTTTCAGAACAACCCTGCTTTCCCTTT
>NC_137899.1:73360554-73530554 GCF_963455335.1 Martes martes
AAATCTACTGGAAACTAATACTTATGACCATTTCATGCCTGATCTGCTTTGTGGTGTTGTTTAGAAGCTAGGGTGACGTTTATAATACAACAGGTACAAGAAAAGATTGTTTAATGCATGTGAAAAATTCTAACTGCTTTTATTGAGTATTTGTGCCCTATTCTGTATAAATAAATTTAGTTAATAGAAATATATCTGGTTCGTGTTAAAGATTGAAATGTTTACACTGTTCAGGTGATCTGTTAATCCAGAAAGTACCATGTCTCTTTCATTTCATATCATATGAATAAAATCTAATTTAAACTCTAACAGATGCTTACCTGCCAAAAATTTAAGCCTTCCATGGTCTTACTAAATAAAATAGAGGATCAGCTTTGTTTCTCAGAATTAGTTGAGAAATTCTTCAGCTCTTTCTCTAAAAGTATGTCACATGGAAGTATTGTTAATGTTGTGAGCATTTCCATTTCTCACATATACAATCATTTAAAACATTAATTCAGTTCAGTAGATTGGCCAAATTTAGTGTCAGTGTATACTTAATGATAATTTGGAGAACAGTATAGGAAGCAATCGTACCGGTTCCCTAGGTGTTAAATGTGCCTTAAAATATTCTTAATGTAATATTTCAACTACATAAAACAGCTAACCCTAAGGTTGCTCTTAAAAATATATACGTATGCTTTGACTATGGATATGTACCTATATGAGATCCAAGTCAGTCAGCTGACATATAAAAGCACATAGATTTCATAATTTTAAAGCTATTTGATTAATATTGAAGTTATCACTCCCACTTTAAAGAACAGCTTATGTGAACCTCGGTAATTGACTCTTATAAGATATTTCAGAAATTTGTACCCTGCACCTGGAGTGTTATGTTACTATTTCCTAAATTCATCTGGCCAAAAAATAGTTACTATTTAAAATGGAAAGTAATAGGCATGATGCGGCTACATTGTATTGGGGGAAAGATTGTCCTTGGATCCCTGTGTTGAAATGGCTCATGGAGACACAGATGTACTCTGTGTTATTACTGAATTTTGATTTACTGAATGGACCATTCCCATGTTGAGACAGTTGTGCCCTTTTCTAGTTTCTCTTTATTCATCCTCAGCATTCCAGTATTGTCTAGTAGATATACTTGCTACGGAATCATTCCCGAATAACCTTCCTTTTCACAAGGAAAAAGAAGCAAGGAGATAAATAACAGATTAATGAGAAACCTTCATTTTTGTTCTGGGTTTGTAATTATATGATAATATACAATATTAAGTAATATATAATGTTATATATGATATCTAATAACTATATATACTTGACCCCCCATTCAGATTGGTTATTTGACTCTCATTTTTAATAGTCCACTCAATTTTACTGTATTTCTGATCCCATCCCTTTTAATATACAGGTGGGAGGCTTAAGTGCAGAAATTTGGTTGATACACCGTGTGGGTACTTAATAGTAAATTTAGCATTCTTAAAGCAAAATAAAAATATGAAGAAACAAGGAATAGGTATGTAAATGCAACTATTGGGAGAATTAGTAGTCACCCCTTTAGTACCTTACTTTAATTACTATGTGAAAAGCATGTGAATATACTATAAGTAATATAAAAATACATTAAAATTAAATATATGTGTACTAGTCTAATTTGAAACTGTAAAATGAATGCTTAAAATGACAGTTTACAAAAGCAGTTCCAAAACACACTCCCTGGTGGTGAGGGCATGACATACTTTACATTTAACTAGCAACTGCAGTAAAGAGGGTCCTGTGGGGCTGTATCAAGTTTCCCATTAATTTCAGTGGAAAATGCATATTGCTGGCTTTTTTCTTCGTACGTGGATGCCCTGTCACGAAAACATCTTTACTGTAAATTTTGTAAATGCGCACATTCTCCTTTACACATTTATGTGGTTGATGGTAAGCAATAGCAAAGGTAAATTATTGTTCAAAATCATTATACATGTCTTTGAATATAATAATTGAAGTGGTATTTTTTTTAGTATTTTTTCAACTCACACAAAAACATAAGTAATGTGAGGTAATTGCTTTTGTGTACTATATTAGAAAAATGAACAATGTAGTTAGTTGCAAGATACCATGTGAAAAGATTCATGATGAATTTAGATGATGATTACCATTAGAAAAAAAAGGTTATAATGTGGTTTTCTACTTTTTCAAAAATATGTTTCCCATTTATTAAAATATGTGCTAATACAGATAATAATAGAAAAAATTAATTCTACATAAAAATTTACCTGCACGTTGCACCTGCATGAAGTTAGTACTTCCAAATCATTCTTTGTGGTTCTACCACTAGATATATTTTTTCCTAACTTGCATTGTTTGTGTCAAGATATATAGAAATGAGGGTAGTAAAGGCAATTATGGTAAAAATCTGACCAGGCATAGTTTTATTATGTCATTTTCTTTTTCTTATAGTTGAGGAGTCTGTTTTGTTAAGGAAAGAAAGGATTAGGAATTAGGGTGAAGAAAACAGCTTCTGGGTAAGAAGCCATTTATAACTGGTATTGCCAAATGTTAATGCCATCTACAAATATATATTTTGTTGTTACATGGATTTTATAAAAATCTCCTGGAATGTTTTTTTTTTCCTGATGTATGTGCTCAATCCTTAGAAATTAATTGTCATATTATTAATAATAACATACAGATTCATTCTTTTCAATGAATATAAGCATTTTGAAGGAAAAGCTTCCTGCCTTTTGAAATTTCACAAGGCCCATAGACCGTTTCCTCCTTATTCTCACTACAGCATCCAAAAACTTCCCGCCTCGTGTGTAGAACTGCTCTAGAACTGAATAAACACTCTCCTAATGTCCTTGCAACGGAAGTTGCCTTAACTTGAACTGTGAATACAGAATTTGGAAATCTGTATCTATTCATTCACCAGGTTAGACAACTACAAGCTAGTCGCTTTTCACTAATTGTTGAAAAGGAAAAGTTGAAAATATTTCCCCAGCTTTCAGTGTAGAAGATATTCATGCTGTGACAGAGGGAAATGTGCTGTGAGGGCTTGGAGAAGAGGAAGTGATTCAGCCAGCCTCGCTGGTCACAGAAGATTTTAGGAAGGAAGTTTTAATTGGGTCATGGAGATAAAAGGGCAGAGATCAATGAGCAGAGAGAGGGGAGAAGGAATTCTAGGTAGAAGGAAAACGGTACACAAAGACAGGAAGATGTAAAAGAGGCACGGAATATTGGGGACCACTCAGTACTTTGATGCACTGCATGCAAAGACCACTTGGAAAGTTAACTAGAGTTGAGATTGGAGTGGAGGAAAGGCAAGATCTGGATTCGAAGGTCTTGTTTGTTATGCTGAGAATTTAGGCTTTTATTCTTGGGTACTGGACAGCCATTGAAGATTTTTTCCCCCCCAGTGGAAAACATGAAACATCATGGCAGATTTAGATCTTAGACAGACAACTTCATCACTGCATAGCCTAAGCAGAGGCAGGGCAAAAAAAGAATAGGAATCAGATATTAGACATAGAGTCAATAATACTTGGATTGGGTTTGGACTATAAAGCATTGAGAAGAATTTAAAAAGCAAGGTGGGGTTTTGAAAAGTGATTAAGAGAATCAAACTACTTGAGTTCAATGCTGGTTAATAGCTATGTGGTCTTAGGCTAATCACTTAACCCAAGGTTCATTTTCTTTATGAGTCAGAAGTAAAAATAACTATTGGAATTATTTCAGAAGTTAAGCAAATTATGCTTATAATATGTTTAGTGTATTTATTAATTTATTCAACAAATATTTACTGAGTACCTACTCTGGATTAGGCACTTTACTAGCAGATAAAATATTGAGCAAAAACTGATATGGATCTTGCCTTCATGCAGCTTACTACCTGGTGGGGGATATAGACACCCACAGATTAAATAAATACATAAATGTGAAATTGGGAGTGTGACAAGCACTTCAAAGGAGATGTGAATGTTCCTTTGAGAGCATATAACAGAGATGGTGGTGGTAAGGTACTCAAGGGAGACTTTAGGATTTGAGTAGTCAGATAAAAATAAGAGTGGAGAGGGCATTTCTGTACTCTGCCAAATAATAAACATACCTAAAGAGTAGCCAGTAATTTGAAAATACAGATTCATTATTTTGATTACCTTTAGCTTTCCTTTTATTTCCTATACTTTTGTAGCTGGAATTGATATGTTACTAGGGTAGCTTCTACAATTGGTCCCTACATTGAGGCTGATTAATTAGAAGGATACTGGTTTTATGAAAACATGCTCCTTTTTAACTTACATTACAATCCTGTGCAGTCAGTCTTCAATTTATTGACCTTTTTGATTCAACATTTATCCGCTATGTAATATTCACTATTCATGGACTAAGGGTATCTTATTATGGTTGCTTTTCAGTATTTGCTGACACATGCTACATTGTTATTAGAAGTGGCTTATGTATGATTTGAGTGTCTCTTCATTTTCATCCAAGTTTCTTAAATCTTTCATTATTATGAGATACAGAATAGAACACTAAAATGTGTCTTTGTAGCTTTTAAGAATATTTGTATTATTTGGACAGTAAGTGTTCCCCAATATCTACCAACTGTGGAGGAGGTGACTCAGTTAATCTTCACGTTTTTAAAAAAATAGCTTATTATTATTGTGGGATCATTACTTCTCCTTTGTTAGGAAATCACATCTGTAAGAACTAATTGCAGTTCTTCCACAAGGCCTTCCCAACAGGCAGCTTGTCTAATGCAGGGATAAGAACAGACCCTATTTCACAGGACTATTGAAAGGATTAAGGGAATTTTAATAGATTAGAAGAACATCACATACATGGTAAGTGCTCAATAAAAATTAGCTGTAGGAATTATTACTAGATAATAAAAGTGCTCTTCCTTATATAGTCCATACAGAGTCAAATGTGCAAGTACCTTAATCAAACTGCCTGAGGGAGAGAAAGAAGACCCTTCATGTCTCACTCCCGTGGCCCTATAGACCTATAGACCAAATGCCAGGGTCTGTTCTGGTTTGCTATTCTGTAGATACTCTGGATCTGCTCAGTCCAATTCAGGAGCCACTGACCAGCCATGGGTAGTTACTGAGCAACTCAGCGGTTGTTCTCAATGCAGATGTGCTGTGAGGGTAAAATACACAAAGGATTAAGAAGACCTAGTGACAAAAGAGTGAATGTAAAATAGCCCATTAATCCCATGCTCAGTGATAATATTTTTGGAATATATTGGGTTAAACAAAATATATTATTAAAATCTATTTCACGTGTTTATTTTTACCTTCCTAATGATCCCATGCTCAGTGATAATATTTTTGGAATATATTGGGTTAAACAAAATATATTATTAAAATCTATTTCACGTGTTTATTTTTACCTTCCTAATGTGGCGACTACAGCATTTAGCATTACACAAGTGGTTTGGATTGTATCTCTATTGTCTGTCCTCACTAGTCTACCAGCCCCAGAATTAAGTTTGAGGCACTGTAGCTTTATTTGGCCTAGAATTAATTCTCTTAATCTAGTTACTTTTGGCTCTACTAGAAATCTTATGTACAGTCCCAACCAGGTCTCTGAAATGACCCAAAATAGAGGGTGTTTTGTTGATTCTTCTGTTCTGTATGTATCCTATAAAGCAAAAGGAGGGCCTCTTGAAAAGTACTGACACACACACCAGTCATCGGGTACTAGGGCTGTCTTAGTAATAGGGCCTACTCTGTTAGGAGGTATCATGAGTTTTTAAACTGTGCTGTCCACGTTTTGCTTAATTCCAAGAGAGGAGAAAATCTATATGCTTCCCACTCATATCATTTAAATAATTTCAAAGAGAAAGTTACTATTAAAGAGTAATTGGAATTTAAACACTGAACACACAAAACACAGTCTTAAGGATACATCTTTAATAAAAAATGAATTTAGATGTTGCTCTCCATAATTCTGGTCTCAGATGGCCTATATGAAATATAATACTTAACCAACAAACCAACGTCCTTTGCAGCCTACTGCAAAGGATGCAAAGGATTCTTCCCATTTACTACCAGAGTATCAGAGTAGCAAGTGCAGCTCAACTTCAAAACACAAAAGCGGATGGTCAAGCGACTTAGACATGAGATATTATTTGATTTTTCTTGTTAAGGTGAAAATAGATGAATATATGTAAGATGTAGATACCTAATTTTCTCAGTAAAATTAATACTTTAAAAAATCAAAATACCATTTTATAAATTAATGTAGTCTCATATTTGTGTGTGTGGTCATATAAATTGGGGGTGTCTTCTCTAGTAATAAATTTTGCTGGTGTTTATTTTTTCCAGTATGACCTTGGAAAAGTATTTATTTCTCTGAACCTCAGTTTTCTTACCTGCAATAGATTGGATTGGAAAATCCACCCCACCTATGAAATTCCAAAATCTCATGATTTTACTATGTTGAATATGCTGTTGTAAAAGTATTTTAGACTTATTGTGTGAACTATTATATAACTTTCCTGAGCCTCAGTTTTCTTATCTGTAAAGCAGCTAAAGCTTTATATATTTTGGAATTGGAGCTGAATATGAATGATCTTCAAATTCAGAGGTGTCTAGTTGATTTGTCATTAATTCCACTTATTTAATAATTATTAATTGTTTCTAATGACATGATCATGGTATTCAAATTTATATTGTGATATGGCAACTGTATGCATCATTTTGTCTAGATTATCTCAAATATATTATTTTCTGATATTAGCTTTATAGTTTGTCTTTGGTTAGAAATGTCTAGTAAAGCTTGTTTTCATAATAAATAGATCTTCTCATATCCAAAATTACCAGCATACTTGGAAACCTGTCTTCAAGTATTTATAAGAGAAACTCATATTCATGTCTTCTAAAGGTTTATAATTTAATACATTAATATAGTATTATGGGCAGTTCTGTGAGGAAGGTAGCTATTATAATGATCCCCATTTTATAGATGACAGTATTAAGACCCAGGGATTCAAGTCACCTATCCAAAACCCCACAGCTAGTAAGATTCAAACTCAATCTTTCCAACCCTAAATTCTGTATCCTTTCCAAGACAGTACATTCCCATCATTATGAGTACATAGATAATATTCCTATTTACTTAAATAAATAAAACACTTATTTATAATGAATCCAATCCCTGTGATTGAGATACATCCCTCTTTTGGGGAACACTGTAGTACATGAGGAAAGGCTTTAGGTTTCACTTCCCTGTAGTCAGCCATTTCACCTCTTTGTATTGTTTATCTCATATTATGGAAATTACTTATTCTGAAGTCCTTATTTTTTTTTTTAAAGATTTCATTTATTTATTTGACAGAGAGAGATCACAAGTAGGCAGAGAGGCAGGCAGAGAGAGAGGAGGAAGCAGGCTCCCCGCTGAGCAGAGAGCCTGATGCGGGCCTCGATCTCAGGACCCTGAGATCATGACCCGAGCTGAAGGCAGAGGCTTAACCCACTGAACCACCCAGATGCCCTGAAGTCCTTATCATATTATTATTAAGTGATTTCAGGGTTTTAAAGTTATTGGCATAGCATTTGATATTTCATATGACGGGGGATTCAGAAATCAGAAAATGGCCCTTTTCAATGAATCTATTTTAAAAGTATAGAACTATCTAAATTATCATATTGACTCTAATCTGGTTTTATTTTATATGGTTTGAAGTAAGGGATCCACTAGTGAGATTTGGAAACATTTAATACAGAAATCGTTACTCACAATATTTATTTAGTGAGGTTGCCATACATCACTCATGGCTATTTTATAGAGACCAAGTTTGATTGCCTTCTATCCACCAATACTACCTATGCTAACAAATAACAGTAATAAATCCAATCCTAATTTATCAAAATTTTTCATTAATAGAAGTGGTGAAGAGCTTTATCCACTGAAATTCCCCAAAATGAAGTGTAGAAACATTAAAATTTATCAAGCTTATTAAATGATATTCCCATTACAAAGTTATTATTTCAAGACACAGTCTGGTATGGAAGAAAACTAAAGAACGTGATCATGATATGTGTCTAATATGTGTCAAACAACCCTAAAAAATGTTTTAAAAGCAGCAGAAATAAAGTAGTAGTAGAAATTTTAAATAACAGCTCTTTGTAAAAGAGAATTAAAATGAGAACCAGGAAACAATGGAAGGAGGAAAAAAGAAAGATGGAAGAGATGAAGAAATTTTTCTTGTGATCTATAAGAGTCTCAACAATTCTTAGAAAATTGGACCTTTGACACTGAAATATGTCAAGGCAAGATACAGGAGCTTGGGTAGATTACTGCTCAAAAATAAAACACATACTTTTATTAACCCCAACTCCAACCAATATCTTGGGTTTTATCTACATGTATATAAGCTGTAAAGCTAGTCATTGTGATAGTTACAATAATGGTTAAAGAAAGAACCGAGATACACACTCCTTGCGTCTTAGCTCAAGAATCACCAACAATTTTAAAGATTTTATTTATTTATTTGACAGACAGATCACAAGTAGGCAGAGAGGCAGGCAGAGAGAGAAGGGAGGAAGCAGGGTCCCTGCTGAGCAGAGAGCCCGATGCGGGGCTCGATCCCAGGACGCTGGGATCATGAGCTGAGCCAAAGTCAGCGGCTTTAACCCACTGAGCCACGCAGGTGCCCCCACCAACAATTTTAAATAAATAATCACAGTTCTAAAGGAAATGGCTGTCATCAGTTGAATCTTTATGATCAGACATACCTCTCCCTTAAATATATTCTATCCAAATAAACAAGGTGGTTTAAAATTTGTGATAACAGAATATATAAATAAAAATTACAGCTCACTAATAAGATGGATAACCCAACTTAAAAATGAGTAAAATACTGTAAAAACATCTTACCAGAGAAAATATATGAGTGGGCAATAAGCATATGAAAATATGCTCAACATCAGTCGTCATTAGGAAATGTAAATTATAGTTGTATCAGATACTACTTTATCCTCACTACATACTCACTAGAATCGCTGTAATAAAAAAGACAGATAATAATAAGAATTGGCAAGAATAAGGAGAAACAAGAACTCTCATACAGTTCTGGTGGGGCATGTAAAATGATGCAATCACTTTGGAAAATAGTTTGGCAGGTTTTTTTTTTTTTAATTTATGTATTTATTTGAGAGAGGGATAGTGAGCAAGCAGGGCAAGGGGTAGAGGAAAAGAATCTCAAGCAGACGCCCCACTGAGCGGGGAGCCTGAATCGGGGCTTGATTCCACAACCCATGAGATCATGAGATCATGACCTGAGCTGAAACCGAGAGTTGGACACTTAGCTGAGTGAGCTACCCTGACGCCCTCAGTTTGGCAGTTTCTTAAAAGGTTAGACAAAATCTTGACTGCACAACCCAGAAATTCCACTCTTAGGTGGAATCCTCAAGGGGGATGAAAATATATGTACACACAAAACGTTCATGTACCTATCTATAGCAGCATTATCTATAATAGCCAAAAAGTAGAATCAACTGAAGTATCTGTCAACTGGCAAATGGATAAATACTACATAACTGGAATACTATTCAGCATTAAAAAGGAAAGAAGTACTGATACATTTTGTAATACAGATGGACCTCAAAAATATTTTGCTTGTGAAATGAAGTGAAAATGAAATGAAAGACGCAAGATATGTTAAGATTCCATATATATGAAATACCTTGAAAAGAAAATTGAGGTAAACAGAAAATAGATTAGTGCTTATTTGGGGCAAAGAGGTAGAAAAGAGCTGTAACTACGAATGCGCAAAAGTAATCTTTTAGAGTGATGGAAGTGTTCTAAAATTGGATTATGGTAGTGGTTACACAACTCTAAATATTCTAAAAACACTGAATTTGAATTGTACACTCAACCTGGGTGCATCTTATTGTATGTAAATTATACCTGAATGTAGCTTTTTTTTTTTTTAAGAGGACAAAAAAATGGTAACAACATTCCATAGTACTTTTTTTTTTTTTATAATGTCATTAGGACTGAAGATAGACTTGGCACTTCCAGTGCACACAGCTAATAACATTTCAATTTCATGAATACATCAAAGCAGAATGATACTTGGGAAACTCTAATTCCAAATGTAAAGGGTTTGCCTTGATGCTCATCCTTTGGGTTTATCCTGTGGTTCATACCAAAATTCCTACTATAGGTTAGACACTAACAGGTGTGTCATGTGACCAGTAAAGTACACATGCTGTCCAATGTCCTGAAACTTTTCAAAAATGATTTCACATGTATTTTATGTATAAACGCTCAGTAGACAAAACAGTCATGGTCTCAACAACATTTGAAATAATTCTTACAGATCTTTAATAATAGTAAAGAATAAAATTAATGTTTAATGTCTTATAATACACATTTTTTGCTCATGTTTTATATCTCCAGCTAAAATGTAACATATTTGAGGCAAGCACTCAAGCATATTATCATTTACCTTTATATCCTTAAAATATATAAAATATAGTGTCACTATAAATGCAAGTGGTCAGTGGTCACCCTATTAGAGTACGTGCTGAATGATGGTTGTTGAGTAAACGTGAGAAGCTGTCATATGCCTGACTCTGACTCTGCGTTCAACACCTGTCTTTGAAATCTAACGAAGAGACAGGTAAAGGCTGAGCATTTAATTTGTTCATGGATTAGGAGCAGGCAAAACATGGACTGATACCTGATATTACTGTATGAAGTTGAGCTTCTCAGTTCTTGAAATCACCACACCTTTTAGTACTTGGTTATAAAGGCTCACACTTAGTATTCTGCTAAACTCTTCTTAGTCATGTTAATAATTTCTCCTCCTTAAGATTGACCCAACCTTTTTTTTTTCTCACCAGTATAGCTTTGTTCATTGGCGTATGAACTATTTTCTAGAAGAATTACTGTGTTTTAATGCAATATTACAGATTCTGACTTCTCCTGGATACATCAAATTATGCTTAAGTTAAACTGCATGTCCAATTTCTAGATTGAGAACAAATAGTCAAAATGTATTTATGACTAGTAAATACATAATATTTAAGACTGATGACTTTTTTGTGTATTCCAAATTTTCTATAACTATTACTTTGATAATCAGGAAAATAAACACTTAAAATAATCAATGTAGTCTATCTGGTTAACATACTTCATGATTACAGTTAATGTTTAAAGAATTTACAGAACAGAAAGTGGGAAAACTATGTTAATAATGGTTTTCTCTGGGTAACCAAGCTAGGGGTGATTTTTTTACTTATACATTTTTGAATTTCTACAATTACCATGTATTCTTTATTTTAGAGAAAATTACACATAATTTAAAAGAAGAAAATAGTGTATTCCTCTGGAAGCTCAATTAGCACATAGAAAACAAATTTCCATTTTTTGGAGCCAGTGGCTTTTTTTTTTTTTCCTATTCAGCTATTTCAATTAATATAAAAGCTCTTTTAGCACTCTCAAAACTGTGAGAATTGCTAAAATTTATACCTCATACATTTCTATAGCAATGAAAATCCCACCAACGGCATCTTTGGGGATCAAATATTATTTAGCTGACACTGCTGTACTTTGGATTATCTGTGTACTTGTTAACTAAGGCAAGCCTTTGGCATTTCTTAGAACTATTTGAAGAACTGAAGAAGCTTATTAAGAAAATGAGTTTGTGCTTTTTTATTCTCTGTAAATAACAAGAGATTTGCTGTAGGCGTCAAGCCTTAAAAGTGTTATGGTGACCCTTTTCTAAACAAGACATAAATTGGCCTTCAACAGTATGTAACTTAGGATCAATTCCAACTTCACAATTCATTTCCTTTTATGTCTGTTTTTAGTGTGTTGTGTTTCTAATTGAGAGTCCAGATTTTGATTTTACTTAAAATCAAAGAATGTAGACCAAAAAGCTAAGCTGTTCCAAAGCCAAACCATGCTTTATGTCTTACTTTGTGGGTTATCAACTAATTTTCAACTATGTAAATGATCTCCTAGAATGACAGAGAAGTTGCAGATTATGTAATTGAGATAAAGCATCAAAACACTAAGTCCTGTTCAATCACGTAAATTTTGTTAAAAAAAAATTCAATTTCCAATTTAAGCTTTACATAAGATTATAAAAATTTATAAGGGTTTATATTACCTAGTGTCTTAATGTTTACATATGTGTTGTATCTGTGCATTAGAAATTTTCTAAAAGTTGAAGAAATTACCTTCAGAAAACACACCCTATTTAGGTGAATAATGCTAAAGATATTAAGAAGTTTCTTCATTCCATTCTTCTAACTCCTAGTCCTACTCAGTCTCCTACTCAGAGAATGTATGAAAATACAAGAGCCAATTTGGTATTGTAATTAGAAATTTATATTTTATACTGACCCATAATGTATTCTGAATTAAGTGTTGATATATATAATACGATGAATTGAACTAGACTTTGGTCTTTCCTAAGTTAAGAAGAATTAAACCATAAGTTTAATCTTTCTCAGAGCACTTTCAGCTCCATTTTAAAATGTGTCGATTTGAATCATAAACACTTTTATTCCCAAGTTTCTTCGGATGATGTCAAAGAGTTTTATAGACATTGATAATTCAATTACAGTTCTTAAAGTCCCTGCAAAACAGGATTAGAAATGTTGTTATATCTTCAGGTTCTTTAGTAAGATTCTCATTTGCCTGTGAGTTACTTTTTTATAATTACACTACATAACTAAATATGCTTTATATCTTTATATCATTTGTTCATTCAACATTTATTATCTAGTAAGTTTACGACACTGTTAAGGTGCTTATGTATAGATGGCAAATAAAACAGCAAAAGTATTTCCATTCTTGGAGCTCACAGTCTATTAATATTAAACATATGAAAGCATGTCTTTTGTTAAAATAAAATGAGACAGGTAAATAATAAAACTGTTGGACTATAAGTGAAAAAAAAAAGCAGCTAAGTTCTATATAGCCATTCTTCATATCCTCTTTAAATAAACCAAGATTAAGATAGTTCTCTTTACAATCTACTGCCAATTCAGATAAGCAAGTAAATAAATCCAAGGTAAAATAAAAGTTAACAACAGCATTCTGACCTGATCATAGTGTATATTCCCTGCAATATTTTTGATTCATCTCTATTTAGTTATCTTCCAGCCTTGTCAAACTCGACACGTCCCATATGGAAATATCATCCTTTCTCTCAAATGACTTCTCTTCCACTGCTCCCCGTCTTTGAAAATAGCACTTTAGTCCACCATACTAATGAAGAAGGAAATCTATGAGTCTTGTCTCCTCACTCTCCCTCATTCTCCAAATGCAGGCTATTGCCAATCATTTACAGCTTCCAAAATATCTTTTGATTTTCTCTGCTTCCCATAGCCTTAGTTGCCATCCCCTTATCTGCCACCTTCTCTTACCTCATGATATCAGCACCCTTTACTATCTGGCTTTCCCTGTAGGGCCAGATGATGTTTGTTTGTTTGTTTGTTTGTTTGTTTTTTTAAAGATTTTATTTATTTGTCAGAGAGAGTGAGCACAAACAGACAAAGAGGCAGGCAGAGGCAGAGGGAGCAGCAGACTCCCAACTGAGCAAAGAGCCCGATGTGGGGCTCGATCCCAGGACCCTGGGATCATGACCCGAGCCGAAGGCAGCCGCTTAACCAACTGAGCCACCCAGGCATCCCCAGATGATGTTTTTGAAATCCAAATTCAACGGTGTCTTTTCCCTTTGAATCTGGGTGCTTCCCTTTAAATCTTTGAATAAAGTCCCCATGACCAAGCCCCTCCTGACCTACCTCTCTCTAGCCTCATTTATCATGTATCTTGCCTTACGCTTTCACTGCTCCAGCCACACGGAACCTCTCTCTGCAACACCAGCTAACTTGAGTTTTTTCTTGTCTCCTTCATGTTGTCTGACAAGCTGTTCTCTACCTGGATCACGTGTATACCACACCAAAATTTCCCTCCTATTTCCCATCCCCCTAAACCTTTACTTTTAACAAGTAGAATCCTACTTATATTTCAAATCTGATATTTAAGGTCATTTCAAGGAGGGTATCCACCAGTCCTCCCAACAGCATACACACCCATCTTGAGCAGAGTCCCCCCCCCTTTATAACATTCAGGACATGTGATTATTTGTTTCATATTCATTTACTCCAGTAAGGACCATTTCTCTGAATCCTATTACAGGGTTTTGCACATGGTAGATGCACAATAAATTTTGTTGAATGCAAATGAATGAATGTGTCTGAGAGCTAGAATGAAACTTTTCAGAATGATTTCCAGCAGATGAAAAAAATTTTTTTAAGTAGATTAATCTCTGTGAAGTGTTCCCTAAGAATGTATTTAATCTGTTCACTGTTACTTATAGATTGAGTATTAAATCAATTTTAAATAGCCAAGCTCATTGCAATGTTCCTATATGTACATTGTGAACTTGGAGGGGGAAAATGCCTTCAGAACCCATTATTGGTAATGTTATGATTTGTATTTTAGTTGTAAATGTTGTGGTGGGGTATAAGTAGCTGAGAAAAGCAGTCTCTGGCAAATGGAATGGTTAGGAGTGTAAAGAAAATCAAAATCTGATTTAAAAAAAAAAAACGCCGATATTAATAAAAGCCAAATGGATTTCTTGCAAATCTGGTAAATAAAGATGGGTTTTGAAGCTTAGACTTTATATCTCTTTTGATTCATGAGCTAATTTTCAAAGCTGAGTTATAAGCTTTAGTTTATATTGTACCTGAGGTGCAGGCAGACTCATACAATAGCCTCACTTCAAGTGTCACTAGAATATAGTAAATGTAATAAAATTACATTTAAATAACGTAAAAAAATCTAATTTGAACAGGGGAAATGAAATTTAAAGTTGAAGTCAATGCCTTTTCTGGCTCCTGATGTCCTTCCCTGCTAGACCCGTAGGGGTACTGCTAGCCTTTTCATGTTAATATTTGGTAGCACAGCACAGCTCTAGAGAAATATCTAAGCATTCAGCCACTCTCCTCCCTGGATAAGACGTGGTCATCTGACAAGCAGCTTTAAACAAGGTGATATACGTCATTTGTGAGGATGAATGTGGCATTTGATTGCCACCAGCCTGTACATTGCCACCTTTTCCTCATAGTTGCCATTTTATTTTTCGAGGAGAGTTACAGTTTGTAGCACACTGACTGGACTGTTCAACTTCTTTGAGATGCAGACCAGGATAAAGTTTTGCAAGTTGAGGAGAAATAACTGGAATGGAACATTTTTTGATGGCTATTCATTTTAAACGAAAACCACCATGAAAAATTTGGATATGCAAATAGCAAGTTTAGCAGTCTCAGAGAGCATTGTAACGAAAGTATTATGCTTTCCTTTAAACTTGCAGTTTCCTTATCTCTAAGCGGAGATAGTAAAAGTATTTTCCTCAGGATTGGTGTGCAAACCAGATGGGTTATTGTACGTAAAGGAGGTAGAGCCGTGTCTGACACATGTTAAAAACACTCTGTGTGTGTGTTATCTATCATTATCATATTTACATTATTTAAAAATATATTTAGCGAACTTAGACACGTTAAAGTTTCCTTAAGTACATAAAGGATCTGAAAATGTCAAGGTTAAGTATAACTTAAACTTGTCTAAGTGCTGCTTTATAATAAACTAAAATGTATAGGACATTGGATTTATTTATTTTAAAATTGAAACTCTGAACAATGCTTTATTTCCATAAATGTAAGCTTTTCCTTTGTTATAACATTGAAATAGCATTAAGGAGCACTGTAAAACACAGATGTACCTGCCTTTTTTTTTTCTTCCTCCTCCCAAAACACAGTTCCTAATAAGACCATTTTTCCCTGCAAAACTGATGTGTTTTGGTGCTGCAAGTGGTAGAAGCTGTGCATATCTGATGTGTGGATGGGTTATTCTGTGAACCTGAACCATGAGTTGTGAAAACAGATTTCTCTTCAGCCCTCATGTATCACCACTTCTCATCATTTTTGCACCAAATTTTGAGTACACACCAGACTTCAGACTTAAACAGTTTCAGTCTCCGCTCTGCCGGTGATACAAGTAATTCACTTCAGCTCCCAAAGTTTAATTGCTTGTAATCTCAACCCATATGACTCTGTATTCAGTATTATTGTATTCCTTTCAAATTGCCGTATACATCTACCTGTATTCCATTGTCTGATACCATTGATTGTCTGATTACCATTGTCTGGGTAAACTGAAATAATTAACTTTTCATGTTGCCCCCACAAAAATCTTTACCTCACAAATAAATCCACGCTAATGTCCTTATTTTGTTTTTTTAAAAATTTTAGTGGTGCCTGGGTGGCTCAGTGGGTTAAGCCTCTGCTTTCGGCTCAGGTCATGATCTCAGGGTCCTGGGATCGAGCCCCGTGTCGGGCTCTCTGCTCGGTGGGAGCCTAAAAAGATTTTTATTTATTTATTTGAGAGAGAGAAAGAGATCACAAGCAAGCAGAGAGACAGGCAGATAGAGAGGGGAAGCTGGCTCCCCGCCAAGCCGAGAGCCCGATGAGGGGCCCAATCCCAGGACCCCGAGACCACGACCCGAGCCGAAGGCAGAGGCCCAGCCCACTGAGTCACCCAGGCGCCCCTGTCCTTATTTTCTATTAAGGAAGTCCCCTTGTTTATTCAAGATACAACTCATTTTATAGCCATATGCATGTACAACATCAGGTATATGTTTATGTGTTGAATTGCAAATTAACATGAAATTAAATATGTCAATTTTACCTGATTCCAGAACAAGAAACTGAAGAAACAAGAAAACCGCAGTTGTGTTGGAGATAGGATATGAAAGTGATGAACTTAAGCAGGTCTGCAACCTTAGTATTAAGCATCTTCTGGCTTCTAAAACAAATAAGAGCAGGTCAGAATTAAAATACAGATCTTGTCAAGCCGAGGAAGACAGTTATTGTGTGGTTTCACTCCTACGTGGAATATAAGGAGTGCAGAGGACCACAGGGGAAGGAAGGGAAAACTGAATGGGAAGAAAGTAGAGAGGGAGACAAACTCTGAGAGACTCTGGACTCTGGGAAACAAACAGGGTTACAGAAGGGAGGGTGTGGGAGGATAGGGTAACTGGGTGATAGGTATTGAAGAGGACACATGTTGTAATGAGCACTGGGTGTTATACGCAACTAGTGAATTGCTGAACGCTACATCAAAGACTAATGATCTATTATATGTTGGCTGACTGAACATTAAAAAAAAAAAAAAAAAGATAAAATACCAGAAAAAAAAAAATGCAGATCTTGAGAGAGAGAAGGGTAAAATTTGTCCTATTTCTGTTCAGGCAGCATTGCAGTATGCTTCAGAAATTTGTTATTAATCTCTGAAAATGACAGGTGTCAGGGGTCTTTTGTGATGCAGTTCAGAAAAGTTTTGGTCAAGAGGTCATATTGCTGTAGAGTGTTAGTCCGTGGCCCTGTCTCCTGTGGAATTTGCCTTGTTTGAAGGGTTTCCAAGACAAGATATTTTCTGTGATGCACGTCAGTTAAGTAATGTGTTTGGGAACAGTTTTACATGGATTTAAAAAGCTAAGAAAATCCTTTATAATTAGAAATAAAACTGTTGGGGCACCTGGGTGGCTCAGTCGGTAAGCATCTGCCTTCAGCTCAGGTCATGATCCCAGGGTACTGGGATCGAGCCCGATATCAGGATCCCTGCTCAGTGGGAATCCTACTTCTCCTTCTCCCACTGCCCCTGCTTGTGTTTCCTCTCTCGCTGCGTCTCTCTCTGTCAAATAAATAAAATCTTTAAAAAATAATAAAAAAGTAAAAAAATAAAACATTTGCTCGTCTTAAATACAATGAAACCCCTCAAGGTACATGGGGAATATACAGTTTAACAAAGAACATGCACTCAGGACTCAGATTAAATAATAAAAATGTATATTTATGACTTTTTGAAACTTTTGTTATTGATGTCTTGGTTCATTTAAAATACAAGGTTAGGTATTCACTTTAAAAAATAAGTATCATTTTAATATAAACAAAGTTGTTTTTATTATTTAATTTTTAAATTTTAATTCCAGTATATTTAATACACAATATTACATTTCAGGTGCACTATATATTTCAGGTGTACAATAGAGTGATTTAGCAATTCTGTGCATAACTCAGTGTTCATCATGATAAGTGTATTCTTACTTCTCTTGGGCTATTTCACTCATCCCTCCACCTACGTCCCCTCTGGTAACCATCAGTTTGTTCTCTGTAGTTAAGAGTCTGTTTCTTTGTCAGTCTCTTTTTTTTCCTTCTCCATTTGCTTTGTTTCTTAAGTTCCACATATGAGTGAAATCATATAGTATTTGTCTTTCTCTGACTTATTTCATTTGGCAGAGTATACTCTAGTTCTATCCATGTCATTGCAAATGGCAAGATGTTGTTCTTTGTTATGGCTGAGTAATATATATTTATCTCACATCTTCTTTATCCAATCATCTGTCAGTGGACACTTGGTCCGCTTCCCATAATTTGGCTATTTTAATGCTGCACTAAGCAGAGGGGTGCAAATATCCTTTCAGATTAGCATTTTCGCATTCTTTGGGTAAATACCCAGTAGTGCGATTACTGGATTGTAGGATAGTTCTATTTCTAATTTTTGAAGAATCTCCATATTGTCTTCCACAGTGACTGCACCAGCTTCCATTCCCACCATCAGTGCAAGAGGGCTTCTTCTTTCTCCCCATCCTTGCCAACACTTGTTCTTTCCTGTGTTGTTGATTTTAGCCATTCTACAGGAGTGAGGTGATACCTCATTATAGTTTTGATTTGCATTTCCTTGATGATGAGTGATGTTGAGCATCTTTTCATGTGTGTTGGCCATCTGGATGTCTTCTTTGGAAAAATGTCTGTTCATGTCTTCTGCCCATGTTTAATTGGATTATTTGTATTTGGAGTGTTGAGTTTTATAAGTTCTTTATATGTTTGGATACTAACCCTTTATTGAATCTGTTATTTGCAAGTATCTTCTCTCATTCAGTAGGTTGTCTTTTAGTTTTATTGATTGTTTTCTTTGCTTTTCAGAAGCTTTCTATTTTGATATAGTCCCGATAGTTTATTTTTGCTTTTATTTCCCTTGCCTCAGGAAACATATCTAGAAAAATGTTGCTATAGCCAGTGTCAGAACGATTACTGACTGTGCTCTCTTTTAGGATTTTTATGGCTTCAGGTTTCACATTTAGGTCTTTAATACATTTTGAGTTTATTTATCTTATTTTTTAAAAGATTTTATTTATTTACTTGATGCAGGGAAGAGAGAGAGCAAGCACAAGGGAAGGGAACGGGAGAAGCAGACTCCCAGCTAAGCAGGGAGCCTTATGTGGGGCTTGATCCTAGGACCCCGAGATCATGACCTCAGCTGAAGTAGATACTTAACCCACTTGAGTTTATTTTTGTGTGTGGTGTAAGAAGGTGGTCCAGTTTCATTCTTTTGGATGTAGCTGTCCAGTTTTCCCTACATTGTTTGTTAAAGAGACTATCTTTTTCTCATTGTATATTCTTGCCTCCTTTGTGGAAAATTGCCCATATAATCCGGGATTTGTTTCTGGGCTTTCTGTCCTGTTCCATTGATATGTGTCCATTTTTGTGCCAGTACCATACTGTTTTGATTACTATAGCTTTGTAATATAACTTGAAATCTGGATACCTCTGCCTTTGTTTTCCTTTTTTGAGATTTTTTGGCTATGCAGATTCTTTTGTGGTCCCATACAAATTTTAGGATTATTTGTTCTAGTTCTACGAAAAACACTGTTGGTATTTTGATAGGGATTGTGTCAGATCTGTAGATTTCTTTGAATATATGGACATTTTAACAGTATCTATTCTTCCAATCCATGAACATGGAATATCTGTCCATTTGTTTGTGTTGTTTTCAATGTCTTTCATCAATGTTTAAGTTATTTTTTAAATGAAAAATGTTCACTTTTACCTAAAGCACAATATTATATTTTTAGGTTCTTTAAAATATTATCTACTAAAAGATCTTAGGATTTGTCTATAGCCATCAACTAATGGATTTATTTTTTACATGTAACTAAAATTTGAGGTTAAATAAAAATAGAAAATATTAATAACCACGAATTACCTGTTTTCCCAGCAGAACCTGGGAGACACTTTACTGTTTGCCCTATCAAGAGATACTGTGCTGTCAGGGAAGTAACAAATTTTGGAATGACTATTTTGACACATGTATATTTTCCTGAAACTGTAGACCTAGAAATTTAGTAAGAGAGCAATTATATCACCTTTAATGTGGGCAGATTTGGGTTTTAATTTTACCTTCATGAATTATCAGCTGTTCGCCTTCATCCAGTGACTTAGTCTCTCTGATCTTCAAATGATTATGCCATCTACTCCACATGGAAGGGGGGAATTAAACAAATATAAAATGCCCAGTACTCCCTGCAATATATACCCATTACATTGTTTGTACCTTGTTCTTATTCTTTTCACCAAGAAAAGAAGTTCCTCCTTCTCATTTGGCCTTCACTCATTTGTTCGTTCATTCATTCATTCATTGTATTCAGCCATGGCATGTAGGACTTAAAATAGATACAGTGATTGTTTTCTTTCAGCTTATAACCCAATGAAGGAAAAAACTGCATCATGTACCTAACACAATATTTGGCTTATAATAGTGGTTTATACATAAATAGAAATGGTAGGTAATTACAAGTTGCAATAAATTCTCTAAAGAAAAGTAATAAAGTGTTATAAGAAAGGAATGCAGAGGACATCTATTTTAAATTGAGAAAATGACATTTAAGCTGTGAGTGAAGGATGAGTATGAGCAAATTGGAAGCATGAAAGGTATGTTCCGGGGGCAAGCAAGAGTTCAGTTTGGATATAAATATCTGTACAAAATCCAGTGACAACATTAAGTGGTTTATTATATAAGTCTTATGATTAGGAGACAGTCATTGTCTGAACTAATGGTACATCTTTTCTCTAGGAAAACAAATTCCTGCTTTGTTAAATTCTTAACATTAATTTAGGCTGTATATTTGCCATTGATTTATAATGTTATAGCTAGGTCATGCATGATTTTTTAAATGAAGAACAATACATTATAGTGTAATTACTAACATTCAACCCCCATATTTCTCTTCTATAAACTAAAATCTGAATTCCCTAAGCCTTTTTTTTTTTCTTTGCTTTCTAATCCCATAGCAACTTCACTCATCTCTGGTCTCTAGATAGTCTAAATTTTAGATTTTATTTCAGTGATCCTTTATCCAAATAAAGTTCTTAGGCAACTATTGTGCCTCGTAAAGTTTTAACTATTACAAATCATAGTAAATAGGACACTTTTTAGTATTGGTATCTGGTATTCTCTCCATATTTACAATGATCATACCATATTGTCATTTTTACATACAAATCAGATCATCTTTGTTTCTTTCTGGCAATTAGACTTTCTGATATATTTCTTGTTTTCTGTTTTTCCTTAAATGTGTATTGACAGTATCTGAACTGAACTTCTTCTTTCAGATACTACTCTGTAAAACTTCAGATTAACAACAAGCCACTAATTCAACCAGTGGCATGCTGTATGAACCATGTGCCACTTTTTAAAAAAATCCTATTAGCAAGACAATCAGATAAAATGTATAAAAAGGGCTTACCCACATCTGACTCTAGGATATTTGTAAATACCATTTCTCTGTCACAAAAGAAAGTTACATTGATGTGTTTTATAGAAGGGAGTTGAGGGAAATTGGAAGGGGAGGTGAACCATGAGAGACTGTGGACTCTGAAAAACAACCTGAGGGTTTGGAAGGGGCGGGGGGGAGGGGTGGAAGGTTGGGGGAACCAGGTGGTGGGTATTAGGGAGGGCACGGATTGCATGGAGCACTGGGTGTGGTGCAAAAACAATGAATACTGTTACACTGAAAAGAAATAAAAAATTAAAAAAAAAAGACATTTTATAGCTCCTGTTACTTTACCAGAGACTTGAAAATTGATAAATGAGCATGATCTGTTCCAGTGACTTCTGTAGAAATGTTAAGATTACTTTCTTTTTTTTAAAGATTTATTTATTTATTTCACAGACAGAGATCATAAGTAGACAGAGAGAGGGGGAAGCAGGTTCCCTGCTGAGCAGAGAGCCCAATGTGGGGCTTGATCCCAGGACCCTGGGATCATGACCTGAGCCAAAGGCAGAGGCTTTAACCCACTGAGCCACCCAGGCGCCCCTTAAGATTACTTTCAAATCCGTGGCAGTGTCTCTTTAAGGTGACGAGGTAAATCTTTCTAGTGCTTCACAGTGAAGGCATTTTACCCCTCTCAAATTTCTGAAAGGTGTAGTTGAAGGCAAAGGGGTACATCACGATATTTAAGTAATCTCTGATATATGTCATTTTGCTGATCTGAATATGAAGAGCTTTTAAAAGTAATTCTTAACAAATTCCTCTTTTTTTTTTCCTTTGGTTTTCTACTTCTTCATTACAGTTAGTAGGCATGCTCGTTGCCTGATAACTCTCTTGTAATGTTTTAAAAGCCTTTGCCTTCTTTGCAAATGTAAGTGACTTACATTAACTGTCTTCCCTTACAATAGTTCTTGGGCTGATTAAAGTGTTTAATAAACAAATTGCTTTAAGAAATGCTTTCCCATTTATTAAAAATAAATATTGAGCTTCTGTGGTCTTCAGGACTCTCTGAAATGATTCCAGAAGAAGAAAACAAAGTCCAGATTTACTTGGAGAATTTGAAGTCTGGCCAAGCGAAAGTACACATCAGGGCTGTTAACTATGACCAATTCAAAAGAAACTGTAACTTTGAGTATGAAAAGGTGTTGGAGGTATCTCTTCTAAGTCCTTGTAAATTTCATATAAATTAAGAAATTTCCATTTTGTCAGGAGCTGGTAAGTGACAGAGCTGGGAGAGCACCAGGAACCTTCGCTTTAAATGTTGTTCAGTCATTGACTGAGTAGTTAAGTTCCATTTAAGTCCTCAGATTGTTTTGTTTACTATCAGTACTCTGTGGATATTATGTCCTTTTTAGTGGCAGCTTATGAGGACTCCTGGCACAGAATCTGGTACCTTGTAGGTGTTTAGGAAATACATGTTTTTCCTCCCTCACTCCTTTCTACTCCATCGTATGGCCTCCTCCTCTTCAAAAGCAAAATGATATTAAACAGAGTTTCTTCATACATTCCTTCAGCAAACATTGAGAACCTTTTGGGTACAAGACCTCTGTCAGATGAAGGATTTAAAATTAAGCAATGAAGTTCCTTTCCATTGCTGGTTTTTTGTTTGGTTGGTTGCTTTTTGGTTTTTGGTTTTTTGGGTTTTTTGCTGACCTTTCTTGGTTCATTGACACCTGGATAGTAACTTGCCCCTTGCTTTCTTTGACAGCATTTGTCCCTGATTCTCATTCTGCCTCTCTGGACTATTTTTCATCTCTTTGTGGGAATCTCTTCACTTATTGGCCTTTTACATTAATATTTTTTGTAATACACCTTCCTCCTGCTATTCTTCTCATTCCATGATATATTTCTGGGTCTTCTCACCGTTATAACTCTTGCCTTACTCTGACCTTTTCTGAGTTTCAAATGTATATATCCAGTGTCTAGTAAACATTTCTTTAAGATATTCCTAGGAATTTTTAAGCTTCACAAGCCACACACTGAATTTATTAAAACCTCATCCCAGCCCCAAGCTGTTTTTCTAGAGTCTATAGCTCAACTTAGGGAATAACATCCAATCAGCAAATAGAGTCAATGCTTGTCATCCTTCCACTTCACTTTCTCTAATTACCAGTTGTAAACACTGTTTTCCTCCTAACCATGTTGAGAACCATTTGCCTTCATGGCACTGCGCAAGGACAGAGGAGTATAAGTGCCTGAGGGAGTGCAAATGTGATTTATTAATGATTTTTCAGGCACTGTTGGTAAACTGTCTTGTACATTTTTAAAAATCAGTACATTTTGACAGTTTCCCAAAAGAAAAAGTAAAGTGTCTCATAAAGGAAACATCTTTTGGACTCTGGACAAGATACCATGTGGACAAGCTCTGTTACCCTCCTCTCTACACCCCCCAACTTACCATAGTAGTAGTTAAGGTACATCTTTTAACCAGCTGTCACCCTCAAAGTTGACTGTGTCCTTGTCCTCACTTTTGCTACCAACCCTCTCTCCTTATCCACAAGTCATTTTTCATACAGCTTCAGGGTAATTTATGTAAAATAAATATGATCCTACAAGTCTTTCTCTTAAAAACTCCCTAGTAGTTTCCCATTATTGATTGATAAATCCAGCCTTACTTTCATCACATAAGACCCTCCATATTGGCTTGTCTCTCCGGCCCCACCATGCTTCTTTAAATTTTATTTTCTGCAAATCCTGGAAATATATTTTCTTGCATCCTCCATGCTATTTTCTGCTCTGCACATGGTCTGCTGCACCACCGACCTAATCCCTCCTCGTCCTTCAATTCATCAGGGTTCAGATTAACTTCCTCTCAAAGGCCCTGTCCTCACTCTCATCCTTACCCCAAAACTTATGCCATTTCCTCCAATAATACACTGATTGTGTCTCTATCATTTTACTCTCTAGGACTCTTTCAGAATTAGGTGGGATGATGCTAGATTACAAAGAGGTTTGAAGGGCGTGCTAGGAAGCCATGCAAAGTAATAAAATCTGCAGCTTTTCAAACATTATCCCTAAGTACTATGAAACAACGAGAAAACCATGGGTGTTATGATTAAGCTGACTTTTGTTGAAAACTTAATTCTGGACACTTAATCAGCTTTTTATCTTGGGTATTTTACCACAAAACTTTCAATTTTAGTTTTCTTTCTTTCAAGTTGGTAGGGATAGTATTTACCCCTAAGCTATTGTGAGGTTAAAAAAAAAAAGTATAAAAAGTGAGTCACTTGGGCCTACCACATTGAAGGTCTTCAGTGAACATTTAACAACTTTTCTATTTAAATATTCTACCTCTAAGAATTTTGATAAGGTATGATCTTCCGTATCATTGTGATTGGCTTTAAGGAAGTTAACATGTGGCATTAAATAGTTTAAAAGCATAACTTAGGTGTGGATAAACATCGTTTTTGAAAAAGGAATATTCATTTCTCCAAAATTTAACCACAATATTCCTTTAAAGGTAAAGTTCTCTACTTTTAAAAATTTATTGATTTATATAAATTTTATAAAAAATGTTTACATAAAATATGTCCATAAAGTTTTATGAATTTATAATTTTTAAATTTAAATATCTAGATTAAGACCCCATATAATCTTCATGCTCTGTATGCAAAAAATGGCTTTACAAGTTTGTACTTTTCCAAAAAATAAACAAATTATTTATCCTCCTGATTAAAACAAAGGGATAAGTTCCTTTAATGAATACCATGCCTCTTCTCAATTTCTTTCTCTCATCAGGTCTTTCTTACAAAAGAAAGCTTCACTTACATAGAAAAATCACAATGTGGAGGGGAGAAGTGCTACTCATATTCCTAAAAAATATATGTAGTTTTAAAATCTGAACTTTTAGCCTGTTTCATATAGCATTAGATCAAATTATATTAAAAATATCTTTTTTAAAAAATATTTTATGTATTTATTTGACAGACAGAGATCACAAGTAGGCAGAGAGGCAGGCAGAGAGAGAGGAGGAAGCAGGCTCCCTGCTGAGCAGAGAGCCCGATTCGGGGCTCGATCCTAGGACCCTGGGATCATGACCCGAGCCAGAGGCAGAGGCCTTAACCCACTGAGCCACCCAGGTGCCCCAAAAATATCTTCTCATTTATTATTACAATACGATTTCACAAGGCAAGTGAATTCTGATCTCTATTTCCAAATATATTGAGGAACAAAAATTAAGGTTTTGAAAATAAGGGAAGTAATAACGACAGTGCTAAAAAGCATTTAAATAAAAGGAAAATAGATACAAAACAAAACTTAATGGTCATCTTTCCAACTTCAGCTGAATGGAAAAACAATCTAAACTAAAATGCCTGAATATATCGTTAGCCTTGTTCCTCTGTGACATGTGGCCAAGAAAGGGAATGTGTTGTTGATGATACGGTAATGAAATAAGTATGGTTTTATATATCAAAATTGGAATTGATGTGGGTAACCTTACCATTTGTATTCAGTATTCTTTTTTTTTAACTACCACTGTAAGAATTTGCATAATCTTGAGTATGTCCATAGGACTATGTTTCTCATGCAAATGTCATCTGACATGAGTTTCCAGGCAGGGAGGGAGAATCTTAGACACATCCCCTATCTAATTTTTTTTCAACAGAAGTTAAGTTATTTAAAAATCCAAGTACTGTAGTAGTATTTTTACCACATTTCAAAGCATGTCCAATTGGTTACAGTTGGTTGACCATGATTCTTTATCTTGATTTTTGGACTTACTTTCATTTTCAGAAAGTTTCTGATGTTTTTCTAAATTATTTCATTCTTCCAAAGGTTCAAATACACTAACTGCTTGAGTTAGCTATTGCTTTGTAATGAATCACACTAAACTTAGTTGCAAAAGCCATCATAACGTATTTCTCATGATTCTGTAGGTTAGAGAAGGGAGGAGCGGGAAATGTTGCCTAAGTGGATCCTCTACCGGCTAAAGGCTCGGGTCACTCATGCAGCTGGCTGGCTACGTCTGGTGGTGGGGCTAGGCTTCAACTTCCAAGAAAGCTTAAGCCACATAACCTGACTTCTCGATGCTCCTCTGTGGCATCTGTCTCACCCAGTGTATCTCCTCCTCACTGTTCCCCATGGAGCCAGAATTTCCACTCAGTATGGCAACTGGCTACCCAGAGCAAAGGCAAAAGTAGCCAGTCCTCTGCAGAAAAAGAAGGAAATAATGCATTTCCCAGAACTAGTGGCACTTCCATTACTTTCTGTTAGCCAAGGCAAGTCAAGAGGCTAGTGCAGTCCAAAAGGGTGGAGAATAGACTCCGCCTCTTGATGGAGGACACTTAGCGTGTGCAGGAAGAGGAGGAACTACTGGGGAGGGAGTCATTTTTGGCAATTAGCTATATCCTTTTTGTATTAAAATAAACACCCCTGGGGACAGTTAGCCAGGTCCTCCTCATATTACAAATAAAAGAATGGAAAGAGAGGTTAAATTGGCAAATAATTATAGAGTCAAGAGCAGAAGCCATCTTTTTTTTTTCTTTTTTTTTTTTTTTTTTACATCTGGTACAGACATTTTGTCCTTTGAGTTTTACTTAATTCACATTATTCCCAATATTTTAATGTTATTTTGGATTTCTGAATAAGTAGTTTTCAAGTCTTCGCTCAGCTGTACAAATTAATGAAAACAAACATCACCAACTAGAAGCCTCCATTTCAACAATTGCAAGCAGCCATTCAGGTCTTTAAAATGATTTTGCCATGAATCTCTAAGTATGTGTGTGGTTGTTTTTTGTTGTTTGCCACATTTTAACAGTTTAGCAATGAGGGTCCCTTTTATTTATTCACTAAATATTGATTGAGCTCCTGCTGTGTGCCAAGTACTGTGTCAGGCCCTCGACATCCAAGTAAGATTAAGGAAGAGTCATGGCTCTCAAGGAACTTGTGAGATTATTTATCTTAAGTGAGTTAGATTCATTTAGTCAGTTTTATCTACTATAAATCTCCATAAGCCATTACTTAAAGACTTGTTTTCTGGAGCTTATAAAATAATTTAAAATATGAATTGCCCAGGAATTAGCCTAACTGGACTGTAATTCCCAAGCTTCTGTATTTTAAGGTAAATGCATAGTTGCTTTTTCTTCCTGTCATCTCATACAATACAAATGTGTTATCTGGAACCAGTGAAACCGGGGTATCTGGTCAGTACCTTGTGTAGAGGTAAGAATTTGGACAGGGACACATGTCATTGGGTCTTAGCTTTGCATAGACTAATGATATAATCTTGAAAAAAATCACATAATCTTTTTTGGCCTCTGTATTTTTTATTTTTTTAAGTAAGAAGTTTGAACCAGATGATTTTCATTTGCTATGAAAAACACCAGTTATCTACATTAATTGTTAAGCATGATTTCCTTCTTTCTTCTTCTCCTTCTGGAGTTCTCTCATAAATGAAAAGAAAGCAAATGATTTGTACATATGAAATAGCTTTGGTGGTAGTCAAAAACTGTATCAGAGAGATAAGAAAATGGCTTTATTATAGGTCTGGAATCTTGATGGGAGGAAACTGGGGGAGGATGAAAGTTGGGAATTACTTTCTTACCCTGGAGATTTTGATTTGCGTTCCTCTACCCCAACCGTCATCACCCCCCCTTCCTTGAGTCTATCTTAATAAGCTGCAGCAATTTATGGGAATATCTTCTGATTCAGGTTGTGTTGGATGTAGGGAGAGGGGGGGGGAAAGCTAGAAAACAAAACAAAACAACAAAAAATTCTCCTCTTGTGCTTTATTTTTATTAATGGTCTGATAGCCTGGCCACCATTGCATTGGTTCCCTACAAATGCTGAAATATAGTCACACCTGTCTTTGAGTTTTAAAGATGTTTCTTGATGATTTCACCAGTCTGAATGTGTCTTAAAACACAGACAAGATAGATTTTCCTTTTCTCTGCTTTCAGTATTTTAAACTTGCTTTCTGTTTCCATCATGTATTTATATTTGGCCTCTGATAATTGACTTTTGGTAAGAGCTCTGATTTTGTGAACGACTATGCTTTTCTCTTTAATGTGTAGATCATCAATCATTGCTAGCCCTTATTTCCAGCATATTTATTATACTATTTGGCCATACTTGTATTCTATTCATTTCTTACCTTTCTGAGCTGGAATCTTCTCTTTAGTTCTATTTATTTATTTATTTATTTGAGCTGAGAATCAAGATTACTATTTGCTTATACATGTTTATAGAATATAAGTCAAACCTTAGGCAATATGCTTTACCATGGTTTATGTTATTACTTATGAATTGCTTATTACTTTATATGTCTAACTAGGTTTCTTTGTGAACTTGAAAGCTCTCCTATGACATTATCGGGTGACTTTGCCATCTTTCATTTCCTCCCAAGTTCTCCTCCTCCCTTCCTTCTTTCTTTCCTTATTCCTTCTTCCCTTTGACTCTCCTTACCCTTACATTTAAATTATTCAGCATTTACCTGCAGGCCGCTGTGCAACATACTACCATGTTTTCCCTAAATCTCTTTTTTGAGTCTTAACTTCTTAATATTATAACTTCTTAATAATATTGAGAAACATAAGAGAACTGGCTATGGTAATATTAATACAATAAATATTACCATAGCCAGTTCTCTTATGTTTCTCCCAGATCTAGTAGAAAGAGTTTCTGGCTCAGAAAAGAAAAAAGTCACCAGCTACTGAGAGGTTTAGCTGTGGTTTCTATTTGTGCTTGTCAGGATTGTCTTAGAGAACAAACACTAGAAGATGGAAAAAGAATTAGTGCTGGGACACCTATTTTCACCATAATGTCTTTTTACATCCTGATCCTTGGGATGATATTTTCCTTTGGAGTTGAAATTAGACATATACATTCCTAGTTAACTACCATAGCTTTCTTAGGAATAGTAAATGGTGGCCAGATACTACTAAAATGTACTGCCCTGATATGCTAGCAGGGTAGGCTTTGCAGTAAACATCTTGGGAATTCAGATTAACCATTACCACTGGATCCTGTGATCTGAAGCATGATACATTTACATTTATTAGTTGTCTTTTAAAAAATCAATTGATATGAGAACAAATCAATACGTTTAATTATAATTTGCAAGTAAGCTCATTCAAGATGCAATGTATGCATTGCTGTTAATATAACAGCAAATCAGTGATTGGCATGTGTAGAAATTTTGTACAAGAAGACTGTACTTGAAAAAAGTCAATTAGACATCACATTTTATGTATCTAGATTAGTGGTTTCCAATAGAACGTCTTGTGATGATGGAAACGTTCTGTGCAGTACTGTCCAACACAATTAAACCAACCCATGTGGCTACTGAGCACTTGAAATGTGGACCTGAATTTTTTAGTGTGTTGTCTTTGAAGGAATTTACATTTAAATATCCACATGTGGCTCCTGGCTACCATATTGGTTAGTAGAGATCTAGGACACTTAAAAAATATATTTAATTGTAAGTAATGCAACACTTGAAATTTAAATATATGACCTACTCATTTTACTCATTTGTACTCACTTTATGGAAAATTTCACTTGATTTACATTTTTTTATAATTTATTTTAAAGATTTATTTATTTATTTATTTGACAGAGGGAGAGAGATCACAAGTAGGCAGAGAGGCAAGCAGAGAGAGGGGGGGAAGCAGGCTCCCCGCCAAGCAGAGAGCCCGACGCGGGGCTCAATCCCAGGACCTTGAGATCATGACCTGAGTTGAGATCATGACCTGAGCCGAAGGCAGAGGCTTTAACCCACTGAGCCACCCAGGCGCCCCTTGATTTACATTTTTTAAGTAAATACAGAGTGAAAATATAAATCAGCATATTTAATACAATCAATCCTGGTGACTAAGATAGCTTGTTGAGGGGAGGGGTTAGCCATAATCTCTCTTGAGGCTCTCCGGCAAACCATGTCACTTCTGTGAACTTGAAGTCTATGTAAAAATACAGCATGAATGTGGCAAATGTAATTTCAATACAAATGTCCTTATGTCCAGAGTAAGAAGAAAGAACGTGGAAATGATAGATCTGCTGCTTGAGACTTAAATCAACGACTAAGAAAGACAGAAACAATTTAGCTTCTATTTTGACTTTTTTTTTGAATCAAGAAGAATGATCTTTGGATTGAAAAGTACTAAACAAACACCATTAAAAAGGAATTAGAATCCACATTAGGGAAAGGATGGTTAAAAAGCAGCTCCTAACTTCCAAACCTGGCATGCACAAATGTTATCCCTCTGTAAGATGATAAAATTGGGAAGTGAAGTTTGTGAACAGTTGTCTGGAATTTTTTAGTAAATGTGGAAAGTGGAAATTTTGCCCAAAGAATTATCCAGGGGGGTAGATACAGTGGCCCCCATTTAAAAAGAAAGGGGCAGGGGAGAAGAGAAAAAAAAATAAACAAGAAAGGTAGGTGAGTTCTCAAAGCTGTAAATTGTGAGTAGAACAGTTTACTAAAAGGATAATTTCTGAGCTCTTATAAAGGGAAATAGTGCTCACTGGAAGCAACTATGAGTTCATAGAGAAAAATTTTGTCCAACTAACCATGCATTGGTCCCCCTTTATACGTAGCAGATATGTTACAAGATTCTCAGTGGATGCCTGAAACCATGGTTATGCTGAACCCTGTATTACTTTGTTTTTCCTATTTATACGTACCCATGATCAAGTTTATTTGTAATTTAGATACAGCAAGAGATTGACAGCAATAGCTAATAAAATAGGACAATTAAAATAATGTGCTGTAATAAAAGTTAAGTGAATATGGTCTCTGTCTCTCTGTCTCTCTCTCAAAATATCTTGCACTGTACTCACCCTTCTTGTGATGATGGAGATGATAAAGTGCCTACATGATGAGAGGAAATGAGGGGAATGATGTAGGCAACTGCGAGGTAGTGTAATCCATACCACAGTTAACCCAAACAATGGAAAGTAAAATGGGGTTAAGAAAGGGCTACTCTATTATCTTTTTCGACAGAGAAAAAGAAAACTGTGAAAGATGCTTTCTACTAAAGCGTTGTATAAGGCTTCCCCAGAGCCCAAATAAGATTTTAAAAAAATAGGGAATAGATGATAATGCAGTTGGGTAGATCATAATTAGTTGGACAGCTAATCCCAAAGAGTACTGTTTAGCTGAAGGGTGGGCTCTATTTGTGTGACAAAGAGTTCTGTCCTAGCCTGTTTTTTTTTTTTTTAATTTACTTTTACTCTTTTTCAGTGGCTTCTATTAGTAATGAGCAACTTCTTTTGCCTAAAAGCCAGTTCAAGGAGAAAAATATTCATGGGCTACAATCTGAATGGTAACTTTTCTTCTTATACCCACAAACATGTATACATATTTACAGCTTTTTATTTCTATTCTGTCTTCACCTCTCAACTGAATTGATTTCCTTTGAGTTTCCAGTGATTTTTCTGCTCATAATTTCTGCAATTGCATGATCTTATTATGGCCATCACAGTCTTGATTATATATAACCTTTCAACTGAAGTGTCTGATTCTGACTGGAATGTCTTTCAGTAAATCCATAGTTACTTCCTGGAAGTAACTACCATTAATACTTTCAGATGTAACATTTTTTCTACAAAATTGGGATCATGATACATATATTTTCTCACAGATTAATTTCTTAATTGAGGTGATATTAACATACAGTAAAATTTACCCTTTTTACTGTGTGAGTCTCTGAGTTTTGACAAATGCATATAGTCTTGTAACTACCACTACGATCAGGTTATGGAACAGTTCCATTCCCCTCCAAAGGTTCCTTACGCCCCTTTGTGACTAGACACTCCCCTACCCGAGCTCTGTAGTGTTTTCAAACCTGTTTGTTTTCTTCTTTTTTAATTGTCATGACTATTAGCTCTCCTATGGCACTTTTCTTCAGTAATCGTCTGCCATGCCCAGACCCTGGTAGAATTATACAAGACTTAAATTTTCTTTTTTTTTTTTTTTTAAGATTTTATTTAATTATTTGAGAGAGTGAGAAAGAGCATGAGTGGGAGGAGAGTTAGAGGGAGAAGGAGAAGCAGACTCCCTACTGACGGGAAGCTAGCCCCCAGGCTTGGGCTCCTGACCTCCATCCTACATCACAACTCGCTTCCTTCTTTTTTTTTTTTTAATTTTATTTATTTATTTGAGAGAGAGAGAGAATGAGAAAGAGAAAGAACATAAGAAGGGAGAGGGTCAGAGGGAGAAGCAGACACCCTGCTAAGCAGGGAACCTAATGCAAGACTCATCATGACCTGAGTTTTAACCATCTGAGCCACCCAGGCACCCAGCTCACTTCCTTCTTGAGTCCCATTCTTATAAAGTGATACTTGGTGATTACGAAAGCTAAATTCGTCACACATGTCCAGTGTATGTAACTAGAATTCTGCCGTAGACCTACTTCCCGAGTTATGCTAGAAGTTTGCCCACCCACCGAGCTCTTGGGCCGTTGCTTGCTCGCTCTTCTTATTCTCATGACTGAACTCTATTCCAGAGACTTGAGTCCCCAGGAAGGTGAGAAACTTCAGGATACTTACGGCCTAGCAGCATTCTAAATGTGAAATTCTTCTTCACTCGGAAGACTTAAGTATCAGCAACCTCCCAGATTTTCTGTTGTTATGTCTACATACTTGCAAAGACCTCATACCACCTCAGCTTGGTTATTTTGACCTTGCCAGAGCCATTATTAGAGATTTTAACCTTGCCTATTTTGACCTTGCCTGAGCCATTATTGAAGATTCTTGTAATTCTTTAAGCTTTGGTCTTTTGCCTTCTCAGTTAAAACATCTACCGCAATACCCTAGAATTTCCTTGATTCTGGTCTTGATATAGTAGATAGGTTTGGTCCCGGGCCCTGTCTTGGATTTGTAAGCTTCCGGTATCACTGAAAATTCTTAAGATGGAATACATATGTTGAAACTTCTGCAAAATTTCAGTCAGATTCTCACTTTTTTCCATGTTATAGGGATAGTTGCTAGATTATGAGTTACTGTAGATTTCAAATATAATTAGATAGAAACAATAGACATATTTGACATGAATTGCACTAAGACTAAAACTTAAGGTTTTCTTTTTCATTGTTCCTCAATTCAGAACATCACAAACAGCTCACTCTTTTCTAAATAGAGCAAGGACACTTTCAAAACTGAAATTGTGATTACAACACCTGTGTGCTAAGCTCTGCACTGCATGAAATTTGAGATTGTTTTTGCTAGTGTTCAAAGCACAGAAAGTCTGAGTGGTGACTGTCTAGGATCAGCAAGTAGGGTCACCACAGTCAGTTCTTGGAGTTGAATTATTTGAAATTGGCAGGTGGTTTCTGTTTTTTCCATAGATTTCTTTCCCCTTTTCCTGACAGTGCATGTGTTTGGTGACCTCCACTGTTTATTTAGCTTCTGCATACATTCCTTAGGATTTGTTTTATGTGTGGTTTTTGGTTGCTTATGTTTCTTGTTATGCTTGGCTACTACTAGAAGGAGTAGTGGTGGTGGTCTGCTTTGGGTCGGCAGTCAAAACAAACGTGATACTCATTTTGAATATCTGGCTTTGAGTTTTCATATAAAAATATAAGCACCATTTACATAAGTATATTGCTTGAAATGAATTTATTTTTTATTCCTGACTTGCCCCTAAAGAAGTGCCAACAAACTCCAAAATTGCTTAAAGTGAGCATCAGAAGGAAACAAAAGTGAAGGGTGAGGATAAGCCATGAACTGAATGATCAAACCTGAAATAAAGGAAACAAAACCCAAACATGGTTTACTTTCCACATATCATTTGGAGATATTTCAACTGAAAAAGGTGAAACCTTTAATTTATAGCTCCCTGCTACTTACCACCTTCTTTGTTGTTGTTTACTTGCTCTGTTGTTAAAGATGGGCAATCATGTTCTGTACCCCTCAAGAGCATGTACAATATCACATACCAAGGACTATGTGAATAAGAAAGTGAAAAAATTAAAAATTAGAATTGAAAGGAATTTGTGAACAGAAGATATTTGTGTATTATTAACATAATCATTTTTAAAAAGCATTAACAGTAAGGTGTGAGAAATCATTAACTTTTGGAGTGAGTCTGTTTTGGAGGTCCCATCTTGGATCTCTCCACTCTTGGTTTGCAAAACACTTCATCTCCTGGTGCTCTTCATATGCCTCAGGCTGTTTGTTTTCTGTGTCCTTGGGAGGCTCCTCTTTTTCAGCCCATCCATTAAATGCTCTCCTTCCCAGGGCACTGTCCTCAGTCTCTTGCTCTTTTTCTGCAATCCAGAGCATATTCACAAGTCATTTCATCCACCCTCAAAGTGTCAGCTGCCTCTTAAAAATGAGTCAGTGACCCAGACTCTTCTATTTCCAAGTTGTGATCTCTCCACAAAGCTTCATTCTAGTTTAATTATAGCTGTTTATGGGACATCTTCCCTTAATGGTCATAGGCACTTCAGTGGATCATTTATCAAGTTGAGCATTTTATGTTACCCCATAATTGTTTTTTCCTTAAAATCCTCTAAGTTCTAGAAACCTAGGAGTCATCTTTGATGACCATTTCTTTAATTGCCCAAGCCCAACCAATCCAGCACCAAACTCAGGTGTGTAGGAACCACCAGTCCAATAGTTGGAACCTTTATCATGTCTCATCACAGCCATTGCAGTTGTCCCATAACTGGTCCCACTGCTTCCATTTTTGGTCCCATCAAATTTATATCCATATAATTACAATTATACACACACAAATACACACACAGTCCTGTCCACATCACTTCTTTGCTTAAGGAAACCTTCAAGGGTAAGGGACAGGCAAAATAGGTGAAGGAGATTAAGAAATACAAACTTCCAATTATAAATGAGTCACAAGGATGAAAAGTAAAGCGTAAGGAATATAGTCAATAATATTGCAGTAGCTTTGTATGGTGACAGATGATAACTTCACTTATGGTGGTGAGCATTTTGTAAGGTATGTAACTGTGGAATCACTATGTCATACACCTGCAACTAATACAATATTGTTTATCAACTACACTTTAATAAACAAAACAACACAAAAGGGGCGGGAAGAAAGCTCTCAGTTGTTCACTGTTATCTTCAGGATATGATCCAAACTATTTAACAAGGCATCCCTTATTGCATTAATGCCAGGTTACTCAACCAACCAATGTGGTCACACTCCCTGACTCCGAGCTCATCTCCGACCATCCTGTTTATAGCTTCCCACATTATGTGCCACTCCTCACCAAAGTACCTGCCTTTGCTCCTGCCATCCCCTACCTGGAATACCTCTCCTCACTTGACTTAAATCTCAATTTAAATTTTCCTCTTTCAGAAAGAATTCCAAGCAATTCTCACCAACCAAGCTAGGTCTCATTCTTCTTTGCTTCCACCAAAACACTATGAATTCATATTACACTGTATTAAAATTATCTTTAATTTTAATTAAAGATTAAATTCAAGACTACTCTGAGCTTTTTGAAGACGCTGGATTTTTACCTCCTTCAGTTCTCTTCAGTTGACACAGATTTTGAGATGTAATAAATGCTCAATAAATATTTTGCTTACTTAAGAAAGACTAGTTAATGAAGACTAAACACTTTGAGGATTGTTCATTTTGCTTTTAGATTTTGCACACAAGAATCCTTAATAACACTCTTATACGTCCCCAGTATCCAACCGGCCCCTCTTTAGCAGCCAAAATGGCTGTGTTTCTCTTTGCATCTTCTCCCTGTGGTGCTGTCATGCCCTCTTGACCTGCTTCTGTTCCACACTCACATGTCCTGAGTATAAGGCTCAGAGAACCAGAGCTGCCCCTCTGTCTTCCCTCTTCCATCAGTCCCTTTACAAATGAGTATTTATATATTTTGAAGCTATCAGCCAAATTTCAAAAGTGGAAAAGGCCACTATGGTACACCATATTATGTCATATGCAGTATTCCACCAGAGTGTATTAGATTAAAGGAGTAAAGCTGACTAGCTGAAAAACAAGAAAGGAGAAATTGCCTTTTTTGATTCAGTGCTTTCTGGACTTTCTGAGCAGCTCATCGTATTTTTCGCTCTGGTCACCTCAAAGCTCACTGCTGGTGACATTCCCAGAGTGGTAAGTTTTAGGAAGGTATTTGAAACACAAAGTACAAACTTTATATTATTTGCCATGCATAGGAATGTAGGAAACATCCATGATTATAAAGTTGAAGCTCTGTCTTTATCAGAAGACTTTAGTCTCAGCTTAACTTTACAAATTGGCGTGTTGATGAAGTGGTGATAAAAAGGAAGCAGATATTGCTCATTAGGATGCAAAGAAGGTTTCAAAATTGTGGAATTGAAATAACTATAACTTTCTTCCTTCCCTTCCCCTTTTCCTTTCCCCTCCCTCCCCCCCCCTTCCTTCCTTCCTTCCCTCCTTCCTTTCTGATGCCATAATTTGTCAAAGGAAAATATTTTATTTAGTTGTAATAAATGTAATAGTTTTAGGAAATATAAAGGGGATTGAAATACTGAAAGTAATTATAATGTGGAAGGTATGATGGCTATGAATTATCTCTGAAACTCTGAGATACTAAAACATGAAGCTGTTCAAGCTTTTTCTGTTTTGAAAGCAGAATTTTGCTGTCCTTATCACAACACACTCACAACCACTGCACCTTTTACTTTATTAGGGAGTATGAATTTCTACACAATGTTGAATATAGAGACCATGTCATGAACTAACTGCCTTAAGGGTAAAATAAATTTTTGATTACTTTTTAAAATGTAAAAAGCAAACACGAAATTATTTTTTGGCTTTCCCTGGCTCTGTCTCCACTCTGTTGTCACCCTGCCTCTCTGTTGCTCTCTTAGCTCTTTCCTATTTCTTTCTTGTGCCATTCTTTCCTGTGCAAGGTCTTCCTTCTGCTTGAAATGCTTCCTTCTTGCCCCACCCCCCACCCCAGCTGCCCTCCCAGTCACGCACAAGCACATATCAGACGAATTCCCTTCCACCTTTCAGATGTTTGCTTAAGGCATCCCTTCCTTTAGGAGCTCTCCTTAATACTCCAGACCAAATAGAGACTCTTTGTAAAGATATTTCATGCCCTTTCCACTGTTTCTGGTTATACATTATTTGTATGTTTGATTAATCCCTGTCTCTGAGATCAAGACCACTTTGTTATTTATTGTATTCCAAAACCTGGCCCAGTTCGTGGCACATAGTAGTTGTTGGATCTCTATTTTTGGCTGAATCGTTGGATAAATGAGTGACTTTCTGTTCTTCACACTCTGCCAGAGGTCTCTTGGTGTTAGATCAAGCCGGTTATGTCACTTTTCTTCTCATACCTTCTTACGGCTTCATATAACTTATAGAATGTTTTTCACCATTTGAAAGCATTTTATTATCTTTCCCCAACATACAAACTCTGTCAGATTTCCAGTTAATACCTACCTCCTATTACCCCCCACCTATTTCTGTCCCTCCATGGAAGGGTCAACATCCTTCACCATGTTCTTGTTTTCCTTAAATTGAACCAAATATTACTATTCCTGTGCCTTTCACCTCCAGCACCCTAGAAGGTTCTTCTGTTTTTTTTTTTTTTCTTTAATAATCAAAATCCGGTTCTTTTTCAAGGTTTAGCTTAAACATTATTTGTCCCTTGATGCTTTCCCTTGGTCCATGCCTACCCTGTCCAAATTAACTTTCACTCGTTTGCATCCCTATGTGTGTACTTTTTAGAACTTAGTCTCTTCTGTCTTTCTGTCTGACACAGTTTTTTTTAACTCCCAAAGTATCTTAAAGTCAGGGGTCATTTCTCATTCAGCAGTGTATTTCCCCACAACTCAGTATAGTGTCTATTATGGCATGTTAGCCTATCAAAATTAATAAATAAGTGAAAATTGGGATGCTCATTCAGCATGAGAACGTCTGACTGTCTTCGGGTGATGGGAGATTTTGAATCTAGAAAATAGCACTTTTCTATTCCCAATCAGTCCCCTTAGATCTGTGCCCAGCCTGCCTTTCAGATCTCATTTCCCACCATATCAATGTACTCTACACCAGCTTATCAAACCAATACCTAACTTTATATCTCTTTGTTCATCTGGTTTTAGGTCCAGAATACCTTTCCTTAGTCTTGCACTTCTTAAGCTATCAAAAATCTCACTTACAAGTATTTTAAAATCCTTGTCAATGTTACCCTCCTTATGAGAAGATTCTTGATTTCGCCTTTTCATTTCCCACTAGAAGTTATTGCTAGTCTTATTGTGGTCCTACAACAATTGCTTGCTCCTTTTCTTAGGACTTAACAATATCCTAACTTATAATTAGTTTACTGTATATCAAAGCCATGTGCTGTTCTGGTGGTGAACAGGTTTTCTTATCTGTATACTACCCAGTGACTATCCTACTGTTTGGAATATGATTTGCCAAAACAGTTAATGAGTAATGTAGTTTTGGCTTCTTCATGTTATGTACATGGCATGTTAGCATCGTTGAGGCCCCTTGAATTGACAAAGCTGAAAAAGTTAAAAGAACTTGACAAAAAAGTTGTTAAATATGTTTTAAAAAATAGCACAGTAAATAACTCCATATTCAACATTTCACATAAGGTAAGTTTGTGGGAAAAAATGAATCCTTACTGGCTAATGAGAGTTTGAAATGATAAAACTACATTCATAGATTAATCCTAGGACTTTAAAATTTTCTTCTCATCAAATTTTGCTTAGATAAGGTTTCCCTTTTTCTAATTGTCTAGGATCTAATGCTCTCTTTTAAAGTACAGATGGTCCCGAGTTACCAATAAAAATGCATGCATGCATGCGTGTGTAGGGGAGTGGGCAGGTGGGTGGATGTGTGTATAGAGGGAAAGATGTCATATAGGCCTCCACAGGGATTCTCAACACTTAGTAATAGAACTGTAGAAGAAAATAGAGAAAGAAAACTGTCACTTTCTATGCCAGACATTATGTTATGTGCTTTATATTTAAGTTACATTTCATCTTCATATTAACTGCAGAAAACCCAAGCTTGGATTGATTGGACAGTATATAGGTGTCTAAGTTTATTTTTAGTTGCTAAACATGACCCAGGGATTCAAACTGAGGTCTCAGTGATGCAGAATTCAAAAAGATTTCTACTTAGGTTTTGACTGGATAGATAACGGGTTGCAAAATTAAATATCCAATTCCTGCCATTACTTGATCCAAACAGAAGGGAGATTCACTCCCAAAACCTTGGTGCCAAAGCAGAGGTAAAGAGATAGACACAAAAGTCTAAGGAAGCGGGGCGCCTGGGTGGCTCAGTGGGTTGATGCCTCTGCCTTCAGCTCAGGTCATGATCTCAGGGTCTTGGGATCGTGCCCCACATCGGGCTCTCTGCTCAGCAGGGAGCCTGCTTCCTCCCCTCTCTCTCTGCCTGCCTCTCTGCCTACTTGTGATCTCTGTCAAATAAATAAATAAAATCTTAAAAAAAAAAAAAGTCTAAGGAAGTGACCCTGAGCAGAGCTATAGGGGCCCACAATGAGACGGAATCGGGGTCTACTCATTAAGAGTTATCTTAGTCTAAGATAGATGACCCTACTGTAACTGGTATACTCAAAAATCTAGATAAGTGCTTAGTTAAACTTCAATTCTTCTAGAATGAAAATTAGGCCCACAACCTCAAAAAGCCTCTTATCTGTACCCAAAATGAATGCAGACAGTTTTATTGCCCTCCCTTTCCACCTCATTTGCCAGAGAGGGAGCCCTCCCTTGCATACATTGAAATGACTCCAAACCACAAGAACCACCACCATGGTAGCATCTGGGATTCATGAGACAGATGCTGCCAAGTCTTTCTCCTCACAGTTCTGACACCATCTCAGCCAGAACTGTGGGTCTAAGTCAAAAACACCTCCCAGAGCCAATAATTTTATTTCAATTTTACGTCTATAACAGTAATTATGCATGATTAAACAATACCTAAGAGCATGTCGCCACACACCCACCACCCCCACACACCCCCAAACAGAGGCTCTTCTTTTCCCTGAAGCCACATCTGTAGCCCTGTCTGCATTCTTGCAGACCTGCCGTGTGCTGCTTGAGGAACCTTAGATCCTGTCATTTTCACCACCCATTTTAGAAGGAAACCTCTCTGAGGCACATATGTAAACTTCTTTCTGATTGAGAGATTGAGTCATGGCATATGTGACATGTAATGGTGGCACTGTGCAATACATCCATACATGTGACAGATTCCACAATAACAGAACAACAAATTCCAGTGTGTTGGTTACCCAATAAGTTTAAACAAAGTCCAAAAAAATGTGGCAGGGCTTCTCAGCATTATTTATAAAATAGTCAAATCTATACTATTTATGGCTCTTGTCTTACTTTGGCTAATTACAGCCGCATGTGTGGCTAATGCAAATGTTCATTGAGAGGCCACATACATCAACAAAATGAATTTATTAGAAAAATTATATGGCTTAATATTAGACCTGTATAAATTCTCAATATGTGTAGCATAGCAAATGCCCTATCTCTCGCAGGGCATTTCTTCTCATTGTAAACCAGTTATAGCTAAACTCAGACTCTGATTTATTTTTATTGATTTCAAATACACTAAAGCTTACACTTCAACCCAATTGAAAATCCAAGAAAATAGCAGATGATCAGTGACAATATATAAGATTTAGGGTTTGTTGGTTAGGGAATTTTTACCAAAAGATTTGTTATAAACCACTATAGGCCTTGCTGCTGACAAACCTTTACGATTACATTTTCAGGGAGTTTTCCAGCCTGTACAGTTCTTCAGCAGCCAGCATTCCTTCTGCTCCGTATCCACAGAATGTCATTGCTCGAGCCTTTCTGCCCATCAGTCTCACACATTTTGATATCTCTTCCAAACCTTGTGTTTCTTGCTTTGCTCTGGTAGTCTGTTTCCCACACTATTATTTTTCAGTTGTTTTACGGCCATGTGGATAAGTCATTGGTGAGGTGAGTTGGGTCTTACTCTAAAAAGAATTATGGTAAACTTGAAATTACAGCCTTTCAGAATCAGCAGAGACAGAGGAAACGAGTCTTGCTTGTATGAGCCCAACAAAGTCACCATGAAAGCTATTTTTTCTCCATAGATCTAAGGCAAGACTTCAGACCACCATGAAACATGCATCCCTCTGTCCTCCATCCACTTATTCATTCACTTATTCATTTACCCAATACTTCAGAGCCCTAAAAATCAATGTTCAAGTCATGGATAATACGTCACATATTTATTTTTAATATTTATAAATGTGTCTGCTCTTTATCCATGTATATGCATAAATTTTGCCGTTCAGAGGCTACAAACCATTTTACACTCTTCAGTCTTTAAATTTTAATGAAGTCCTCCTCATGATCTGAACAGTTTGTGACATCACAGTTCCAGGTTTAGAGATCAAGTTTTAAGTCATTTTTCACATGAAAACATTCAAGTCTGCATAAAAGTAGAAGAATGGAAGTTCTGTGTACATATATTCTGCTCTGCCCCTTTGTATGGTTCTCTGGTCACCCATGCATGGGTAGAATAGATCTTAGGGGAAGGGCCCTCTGAACATGACTAAGAGGAACTAAATGAAGTAATGTTTTTTGTTTGTTTGTTTTTCATTATCTCCTCGAATTTGAAGAGAAATGTCTGTCTTCATGCCTTAAAAATAAGATACTTTAAGAATATTTAAAAGTCATGTAGAGATTAATGTGACTGCTTAAAATGCAGCAGGAATACTTTCCCATTAATATTTGAAAACATTTTTGATATTTGAGCAATTTTCAAAAGAAGAGATTTGGAAGAATAAAGAGATTGAAAAAATCAGATTAGAAGCATCTGTTCCAAAGGAATGTAAAAATACCTTGATAAATCCCCTAATTTTTAAGTAAGAAAACTGAGACCTGGCAAGGTTAAAAGACATGGCTCAAAACATGTATCTTCATTGTGATTAAAATATATTTTAAAAAATCAAATCACAGAACTTCTTGACTAACTTAATATAACAGATTGTAGCTCATAACCACTTCTCCTCCAAGATTATTGGGGAAGTGAGGTATTTTTCATTTGTTTTGAACATACACCAGAGTGTTGCTCAGCGTTTAACATTTCTCATTACTAATAATAAAGGGCTATAGATTTTTCCTTAGCTATTCCTCTTAGTACTTTATGACAAATACATTTTTAAAAGACCTGAACTGTACCTTATCACAGAATATGGAGAAATATATTGGCCATGAGCATCTCTTAGGAAAAACACTAAATATATAGAAATAATGTCAGAAAAATGTTTTGGGGATTAAAAACAATAAATGTGCTTAAAACAGGCATAGACAGGTACAGGGTGGGGGGAAGAAAGTTGTATCTGCTTAACTTATTTTAAGATAGAAGATAATCTACCAGTCATTTTCTGAATGATACTAGCTAAAAATACTTCTAAAAGTCTGCTGGGCCTCCACAGGAAGGGTTCTTAGGGAAACAGGTATCCTGAGTCCTAAAACCACAGTATATTTATACTTAGACATTTATGGGGTATTGCAGTTGGCAGACCTCAAGAAGGAAATCCAGGAAAACATTTTTTAGAATGAAGAGCTTCTAAGGAAAAAGAGCTAAAGTTATTAAGATGTTAGAGAGACTTCTGTAAAGAATCTAGAGCCAAGGACATAGTAACATAGCCCATCATAATGAACCATATGAATTTGATTGGGGATTTCACCAAATTCCACAATATCTCAAACTTTTTTTAGCCTCTTGGGTTCCTTTTGGGGCTAAATAAATAAAAAAATCTTTATTATTCTTAATTAGGATTATGGCCCAATTTAAGAACAGGTGTGAAAAGAATTTAAATAAGTATATGAATGAGGGGTGAAAAATTAATTATTATGGTCACATAGAAAAGTTGATACTATTAAGAATCAAAGGACTGGATCTGACTTATCTTTCTTTCTTATGATTTTCCTGAGGAAGGTGAGACTGAACTCAGGTCATTTATAGATCTGAGGCTTTAAGTTGGCATGACTCTAAACCTTGTGCTCTGTCTTCTTAGTACTTTCTGTAGAGTTACTCCTTGCATTTAGACCCAACACTGTAGAGTTCTGCTAGGTGTGGCCAAAAGGAGCCAAGTGTGAGTAACGGTGATAACTCTGGATCCAACTTTGATAGCTCAGTAAAAAGGTTTATTGACCTTTATAGGTCTGTCCTCCATTTTCTCTTGTCTTTGTAAAGGAACCCGCACATCACTACTTTCAGTGTGGTATGTTGGTGACTTGGCTCTATTTCCCCCTTCCTCCATGACACAGCTAAGCTGTAGTTTATAAAACGTTGTGCTTCCATATCACATTATATAAAAAATAGAAGATTAATATATCTATACCCTCAAGTAAAAATTCAGAAATTGTCTTTAAGGGGAATAAACCAAGTCCCTGAAGTAGTGTTTAGCCATGTTCTGCTGTTTTGTAGGTTATGGTAACTAGTTTAAAAATGTATCATAAATAATAAGGCTTCTCTTTTTGTCTAAGTAAAATAAAACAGAAAAGTAGACACCAATTAAACATTTTTCTTTTGTAAACATGGACTTATTTCTTCCCTAACCAGCTTCCCAGTAGTGTTCCCCCACCTGCCAATGGTAGGTTTTTATTTCTTTGAAAATACAGTTAGATTTTATAAATGTAGGCTATTTATAAAGATCTATGAGTCCTGGGCATCACTGCAAACAGTACTTAAGGATCCTTGGGTTCTGAAATCAATAGTGTACACCAATAGATTTGCTCAGAAAGATCTCACAGAAAACAGGATAAGGTTTTAACAGTGAAAATTACACTTTTTTTCCCCCAACAGAGGAGTCCGAGCTGGTAGGCATTCTTGTACCTGGGAGCAGTTTTGGAAATATGGGTTTATGGGTAGAGAAATCTTAAAAAATGAAGTTCTGTTTTCTACACACTGAGATATGATGAACGGTAGATTATTTACACAATTTTAGATGAGAGACCATATAAGTCAGATTTTTTGAAATTGTTGCCTTATGATTTAGTCAGAAACAAATTGATACAGTAAATTTTTGTTGGAAGATCAGAAATAAAATTTTTACCACAATTGTTCTACTATGGGTTCCCACAGTAATTCACTAATTGTTAACTCATGAGTTGTCTAAGAGCCTGTCCCTTGTTCACATTGGACCATCTCTCTGTCTAATGGGATTGTGCTTATTTTTCAACCATGGTATTTTGATCATTCTGAATATTACTTAATTCTCTCATTTACTCTCAGTTATTTCATATTCAAATTAGAACCAAATCTACTTCTTTCTCTAGTATTTGTCATAGGAATAATTTCCTCTTCTTAAATTTTGGACTTTAGTGAGCAGTAAATAAAAAAGAATTTGAGAGAATCTTGGTCACTTTAACACCAATTTGCATGTCTTCCTTAAACTTGAATTCAGGAGAGCTGGAAAAGGTTGATAGCCAAAAAAAAAATTTTTTTAAAGGTTTGTTTTTATATTTCTATCATTGCCTGCCTCAAAGTAATAAACTCCCATTTGAACTCTTGCCAAGTTGACCATTGCTTCATGTTTCCCCTGCTACTCTTCTGCATCATTCTCATCATCATCTTACAACATTTATTGACTTTTTACTTTATTCCAGGACATATTTTAAGTATTTTTCACATATTATTTCATTTAATGCTGACAATAACCTGGAGGGTAAGTGTGGGTATATTCCTTAATTTGTAGATGAGAAAATTGGGACAGCTGGGTGATTAGTTAACCTTCCTAAGTGGTAGGAAGAGAGCACATTCCCAGTGGTAAAGCAGAGATTCAAATCCAAGCATTTTGACCTCAAAACCTGCATTGTTACTTACTATTGCATTTATCTCCTGAATTTTTGCTAATAGCTCCTTATATACTTATATTTAGTTTTAAGGTGGTTTTTAAGTCAAAATGTTTATAGTATATATGATATATACTCCACATATGTATATAATAATAAACATACTTATATATGTAGATGTAATCACTTTTTGGCAGTACTTGGAAGCATGCTGATTATGATGATCTTTCTGATACCCAGAGCCATAGGCCCACCTATGAGAAATTGCTCCAGAGGGTTGACAGTGACCATTGGAGAATCACTATACACATTAGTCAGTCTCCAAGTAAATACAAGGGTGTGGATAAAATTCTTAACTCCCAGTATTCTCTAGCTCTGGATAATGATTTTGGTTGAAAATTAATTTCACCTGATATAATAAATAAAAACTAAAACTTAACACAAAAGCATTTCATGTCTTGTGGATGAATCTCTAAATGTTGTAGGAAACAACCTTTTATTCATAATCTAATTTTCTTTCCAACTCTGAGGGTATGTTGATATAGATTACTTTAATTCAATAGTAAGTTCGAAATAGGACACTAACTTTAGTCTTTGCGCAGATACATAATTACAATCCCCACCTTTTTTGTGGATTTTTATAGATAAGTTTTCCACCACTTCCCCTCCCCATTGTATGCATAGTTTAAATGATTTGTATCCCCATTTTAAAGTTATTTTAGAAACAATTGCAAAGAAATCATTTAGCTGTATTTTTATGCAATTTTTCAAAAGCTCAAAGACCTTTAAATCTCTGTTTATAACCTAGTCAGACCTAAGAAATGGTGGTGGTATCTAATCCTCTGCAGCCAGTCTAACTATAATAAATATTGGGTCGCAATAAAGTCAGAGTCTAGAAGATGCATGCCTCAATGCAAAATTACAAAGACAAGCCAAGAAATGTGCTCCAAAGTGTGATAGATTAAAAAGGCCTCTGCTAGAGTGGGACAAATAAAGATTCTCCACTCAGAAGAGCAATGTGTATCTTCCTGAAGAATCAGAAGTGAGAAAAGATGTGACATTAATGTGCACTTCATTATTCTCTCCTATCTCTCTGCACTTAGAATCCAGCTTCTCTGCCTGTATTAAAGCAAAAGTTCAAGCCCTGTCCAGGCAATCCCCCAGAGTACCTGATTTCCTAGTTCAGGTTAACTCGAGCTAGGAATATTCTTTGCAATTCCTCTCAGCTAAAAATTGCATATATCAAAACAATATGTTTAGAAATTATAACCCCCTAGGTGGTAAGACTTGGGCTGTATCCTTGTTAGCCCCCTTATCTGAGAAGTTTTCTGTTGTTACTGATATTTAATTTTGAAAATGTTCCAGACCTGTTCCAAAAGAGGAGTCACTCTGGCTTAGGTTCTGATTTTACCTTACTCACCATTGATTGCTCTCCTTTCCTCATCACATACATAACTCCTAGTTGGCAGAGTCCCAGAACTACATGCAGTACTCTAGAAATTAAATCCCATTAGTACTCAATATAACAGGAGGATCAAGAGGGAGGGATTGTCTTGAATTTCCTACTTGTTGTGCTACTATTTATGCATTGCGATATCATGCATGCTTGAACTAGTGATTGAAGAGAAAATCATTCTAATAGGCATTGGCAGTTAGCCCAGAAGTCCTACTCCATTCTCTGAGCAGTGATAACATGTGAATCCTCTCCATGTTGTGGAGGCTAGTAAAAATTGTCATTAGAATTTATTTTTCAAAATTATAATGCTGTAGTCTTTGTGTGCTTTTTAAAACATAAAAGTGGCACCTTGCTCTCAGTTAGGCCAGATTCTGGTTTTCTGCTGAAGGAAATTTGAGGTTCTAGGACATGTATAGAACACTGATCACTCTTTCCCCAAATTTTTTCTTATTGATCTAATCTCTCCTGGCTCAGCATTAAAGCTGCATGCTATTCTATATATTTTGGAAAACATAAACATAAGAGAAAAAAAGCATGTTTTAATTGTGATGAAATAGAAGAATATGCAACATTCTCAGAGGTTGTTTCTCATTTTAATCTTTTTGAATATTATGTTGCTTCTCTGTTCTCCATATCACATACTCTTACCTTACTATATAGAATAAGCACATATAAACATAAATATTTTATTCTTTGTTCACACTGCACTAGAATACATGATTGCTTTAGTACATGAAGTTAAAACATCAATTTATGAAAAAAGAACAGATAACTTGACTCTTGGTTAATCAATAGGCACTAATAGTTAAATCAGTGTAAACATAGCTTTAATGTTGCCTCTCACAGATAATATTTGTAAAATTTGTGATAAAAGAGAATTTTACCGTTCTAGACTGAAATTTCTAGCCAAGAGTTTTCCCTTCAACTTTTTTCGCTCCCCATGATTTTGTAAAATTTGCTCCGCTGTACAAATTTCAGGTGATAGACTCCTGAGATCACAGAATTTTTAGAAACTGCATTCCATGGGCTAATGGGACTTTGTAGATAATACATCATCATCTCCCCCAGATTAGTTCCTATTTTTCCTTACCTGTCTCTTGCAAATTTTCCACTAAATCAGGCTGGCATGAAATCATCCTGTATTTCTTTCACACTTACCCCACCCCCTTAAAGAAACATCACCAAGCTAAATTTTCTATCAGAATATCCATACTTCCACCCTTTCTTTTCTGGTTCCACTACTACACACTTCATTCCCTCAGATCTGGGTTATTGTACAGCTTATCTCCATGCCTCTGGTTTTTGCTTTGGTTGTGTTCCTACTCTCCAATCTTGCATATTGCCTGTATCATCTTAAACTATTATTTTTAAGATGTGAAATACTTCATTCAAAAATCTGAAAACTGGGACACCTGAGTGGCTCAGTTAGTTAAGCATCTGACTCTTGATTTCAGCTCGGGTCCTGATCTCAGGTTTGTACGATTGAGACGCTCTTTGGGCTCCATGCTCAGCGGGAAGTCTGGATGAGATTCTCACTCCCTCTCTCTGCTCCAACTCAACCCCCCAAAATAAATAAATAAATAAATAAATAAATCTTTTAAAAAATCTGAAAACCTCCAACATATTTATAGATTACTTTTAAAATTTTAATAATGTATTCAATTCTACTAAAATAAAACTTGCTTCAGGAAGTTTGAATATGCTAATTCCCAGCATGGAATATTTTTTGTTTTCATCCTTATCCATGCATCCCAGTTTGAGACCCATAATTTCTATGAATCCTGACCATTTCATCGGGATGACATCCTCTCCTTATCAAGCATCCCCTGTATTGGCTATTGCTGTCATTCATTTGACTCTTAATACTGCCCTTTATAAACCATCTGTATCTATATATCTTGTCTCCTTAACAAAATGCATAAACTCTTTGACACCAAGGTCATGTTTGAAAAGTGCTTAACATGTGCTGGACACATAGTAGTTGTTCAATAAATATTTCCTAAATGAATGAACAAATGTATAATTAGGATTATAATAAATGGGACATTTTAATGTAATTAAATTAGATGTACTTTTTAAAAAACAATGAAGCAGTCCTGGAACATCCTCTCTTTATTACAATTAAAGTTGAATTTACTGGTCTACTTCTTCTAGTACTATATCTGAGACATGAGAGCCTGTTAAATTCCTACTTAATTAAGCTTTAAATGTACTTTAAAAGTTAGGGATATAAATCATATTGGAATAAAAAAAACTGTCTTTCTTAATATTATATGAAGTTCATGTTACTTATAATGTTTGAAAGCTCTCGGATGACAGTTTTTTCTTGCAGGAGGATAGCCCCCCATTTTCAAAACTACCTTTTAAAGTTTTTAAAGTTTTTAATAAAACCTTATAAGGTGCTGATTTGGACCTTTTTAATTGCAATGACTTTTTTTTGGTATATGAGAATCTTTATTTTGACAAATAAGTACAGTAGCAGTGACATCTTTTAAAAGTAGATTACATTGCTCTGCAAATCTTCCCATGCTCTACTAAAACACCAAAAACTCAATAGAAGTTGTGTATTTGTGTTTGACTTTCTGAAATTTGGTTATATCTTCCAAACAGTTTCCACTATAAAACAGAAAGGTAAAGCACATTTTTTTAATGTTCTAATTCATAATTAATAATGTTACTATTAATTTTAGAATATAATCCAATGGCCAAATAGTCAGTACATCCTGTGTACAAATGCACATTAACAGGATTTGCCAAGAATGTATCAAAGTCTTTTTGATGTCAGTAAACTCTGAAGTTATACAACTGTATGAAGATAAAGTAACTTTTAAAACATTTCTTTCAAAATAATAATGACATTTATTACTGACATTTTTTGAAATAAAATGGTGAGTGAATATAAAAATTGATATAAGATGGTTTTATTTTTTAAATTAATTTTTGTGGGGCACCTGGGTGGCTCAGTGGGTTAAAGCCTCTGCCTTCGGCTCAGGTCATGGTCCCAGTGTCCTGGGATCAAGCCCCGCATTGGGCTCTGCTCAGCAGGGAGCCTGCTTACCCCTCTCTCTCTGCCTGCCTCTCTGCCTCTCTCTGTCAAATATATAAATTTTAAAAATCTTAAATAAATAAATAAAAGAGATTTTTAAAAAAATAATGAATTAATTAATTTTTGCTGTAGAAATCATACCCCAAATTGCATCTGATAAACTCTTAGTGTTGTCATTATTAACCAATAACCATTCATAATGGATAAAATTTTGTGCCTTTAGAAAGTATCTTTTAGATAACTTAAGTTGCATTAATAGGGAAATATTAGTCAGAGTCATTATCTGTTCTACCTCAGAAGGAAGTTAAGTATAGAGAATGAATTTAGGTTATTGTTTAATTGTGCAGAATTTTCCATTTGCTTACTAATGGGTATTGGTTAAAACATTATCAAAGATACACTATGGTCTCTGGGTTTAAATAGGTATCTAGTTTTATGAAGAGAAATGGGTAATTTTTATTTAGAAAAAGACTCATTAAAATATATGAATTTATGCACAATTGAGAATCATGTAATATTAATGTAATTAGTATTAAATGTTAAAAACAATTTTTCTGCCCCAAATTCCCAATTGAAAATCTTTGAAATGAAGACATTACTTTCACTAAACAAACTGACAATTTAATGTCATTGATCTCTTTAAAAGATCAATATGATTTTTTTCTAAAATACATTTTAAATTTCTGTTACTTATATATATTTTAAAAACCTCTGAAGTCTTATGTATGGTTTGAATAAACCTATATCAATCTAACTTTCAACTTTCAATAACACCAGAGATACTCCTGGAGCCCCAGGCCCTGGGCACTACATGACCTCTTCTTCATAAGGCCATTACATTCAAGGACAGGAGACATAACTGGCTTTTCTAACACAGAGAAGTACACAGAGACCTAGACAAAATGCCAAGACTGAGGAGTTTATCCCAAATGACAGAATAAGATAAGGCTACAGCCAGAGATCTAAGCAAAACAGATATAAGTAACATATCTGTTGGAGAATTTAAAGTGATAATCATAATGATACTAACTGGACTCAAGAAAAGAATAGAAGACATCAGGGAGACCCTTACTACAGAGATAAAAGTGTTAAAAAAAGGATCAGGAATGAAAAATGCAATAAATGCATTTGGAAATAGGCTTGATGCAATGAACAACAGGCTTAAAGAGGCAGGAATGAATTAGTGATATAGAAGACAAAATAATTGAAAATAATGAAGCTGAACCCAAAAGAGAAAGAATTGTGGAACCTGAGAGTAGACAGGGAATTTAATGACTCCATCAAACATAACATTTGTATTATTAGATTCCTGACGAAGAAAAAGGGAGCATAAAATTTATTTCAAGAAATAATACCAGGAAACTTCCTTAATCTGGGGGAGGAAACAGACCTCCAGATTCAGGAGGAACAGAGAACTCCCATCAAAATCACTGAAAGCAGGCCAACACCAAGGCATACTGTAATAAAATTAAAGAAAAAAAAAAATCTTAGAAGCAGCAAGACAAAAAAGTCCTTAACTTACAAAGGAAAACCCATAAGGCTAGCTGGAGATTTCTCAACAGAAACTTAGAATGCCAGAAGGGAGTGGCAAGGTATATGCAAAGTGCTGAATGAGAAAAATCTGCAGCGAAGAATACTCCATCCAGCAAGGCTATCATTCAGAATAGGAGCGATCAAGATTTTCACAGACAAACAAAAACAAAAGGAGTTCATGACCACTAAATCAGCCCTGCAAGAAATATTAAAGGGGACTCTTTAAGTGCAAAGGAGAGACCAGAAGTGACAAAGACAAGAAATGTTCAGAGAAGATCTCCAGAAACAATGTCAAGTCAAGTAAAAAAGTGGGAATAAATACATATCTATCAATAATTACTTTAAATGTAAATGGACTGAATACTCCAGTCAAAAGACATAGAGTGTCAGAATGGAGAAAAAAAAAACAAGACCCATCTATATGCTACCTGCAAGAGACTTAGTTGTAGACCTAAGGACAGCTGCAAATTGAAAGTGAGGAAGTGAAGAAACATTTACCATACAAATGGCTGTCAAAAGAAAGCTGGAATAGCAATACTTTTGTCAGACAAATTCAACTTTAGAACAAAGACTGTAAAAAGAGACAATGAAGGGTATTATATAATCGTAAAGGGGACAACCCCACAAGATGACAATAATAATTGTAAATATTTATGTGAGCACCAAAGTGCATAAGATGAGAACAAACAAAAGAAACATTGATAATAACACAATAATATAGGGGATTTTAATTCCCCACTTACATCAATAGACAGATTATCTAAACAGAAAACCAACAAGGAAACAATGGCTTTGAATAGCACACTGGATCAAATGGACTTGACAGATATATTCAGAACATTCCATCCTAAAACAGTAAAATACATGTTCTATTCAAGTACACATGGAACATGCTCCAGAATAGATCACATATTAGGTCACAAAACAGGCCTCAAGAAACTAAAAAAAAAAAAAAAAAAAGAAAGAAATCATACCATACACCTTTTCTGGTCACAACGCTATGAAACTAGAAGTCAACCACAAGAAAAAAATTTGGAAAGACCACAAATATATGGAGTTTATATAACATGCTACTAAACAATGAATGGGTCAACCAGGAAATCAAAGAATAAATTTAAAAATACATGGAAAGAAATGAAAAGGAAAACCTGATGGTTCAAAACCTTAGGATACAGCAAAAGCGGTCCTGAGAGAAGAAGATAGCAATCCAGGCTTACCTCAAGAAGCAAGGAAAACCTCAAATACACAACCTAACTTCATACCTAAAGGAGCTAGAAAAAGAACAACAAAAGAAGCCTTAGCCAGCAAAAGGAAGGAAATAATAAATAAATATTAGAGCAGAAATAAATGTCATAGAAACTAAAACGAAACACAAAACAAAAGAACAGATCAGTGAAACCAGGATCTAGTTCTTTGAAAAAATTAACACAATTGATAAAACCTCTACTCAGACTTAACAAAAAGAAAAGAGAAGGGGCCCAAATAAATAAAACCACAAATGAGAGAGGAAAAATCACAACCAACACCACAGAAATGCAAACAATTAGAATATTACAAAAACCAAATGCCAATAAATTAGACAAGCTAGAAGAAATGGATGAATTTCTACAAACATATAAACTACCAAACCTGAAATAGGAAGAAATAGAAAACTTGAACAGACTGATAACCAGCAAAGAAATTGAATCAGTAATCAAAAAGCTCCCAACAAACAAAGGTCCAAGGCCAGATGTTTCACAGGAGAATTCTACTAAACATTTAAAAAAGAGTTAATACCCATTATTCTCAAACTAACCCCCCAAAAATAGAAAAGGAAGGAAGGAAAACTTCTAAATTCATTGCATGAAGCCAGCATTACCCTGATACCAAAACCAGATAAAGACTCCACTAAAAAAGAGAACTATAGGCCAATATCCTGATGAATATGGATGCAAAAATTCTCAATAAAATACTAGCAAACTGAATTCAACAATGAATTTTTTAAAAAAATCATTCACCACGATCAAGTGGGATTTATTCCTGGGCTGCTGAGATGGTTCAACATTCTCAAATCAATCAATGTGATACATCACATAAATAAAAGAAGGATAAGAACCATATGATAATTTCAACAGATGCAGAAAAAGCATTTGAAAAGTACAACATCCATGCATGATAAAAACCCTCAATAAAGTAGGTTTAAAGGGAACATACCTCAACCTAATAAATGCTATCCATGAAAAACTCACAGGTAATATCATCCTCCTTGGGGAAAAACTGAGAGCTTTTCCTTTATGGTCAGGAGCAAGACAGGCATGTCCACTATCTCCACTGCTGGTTAACATAATACTGGAAGTCCTAGCCACAGCAGTCAGACAACAAAAAGAAGCAAAAGCCATTCAATAGGCAAGGAAGAAGTACAACTTTCACTATTTGCAGATGACATGATGCTCTAAACAGAAAACCCAAAGACTCCACCAAAAAACTTCTAGCACTGATAAATGAATTCAGTAAAGTCGTAGGCTACAAAATCAACATACAGAAATCTGCTGCAGTTCTATACACCAGTATAGCAGCAGAAAGATAAATTAAGGAATCAATCCCATTTACAATTGCACCAAAACCAGTAAGATATCTCGGAGTAAACCTAATCAAAGAAGTGAAAGATGTGTACTCTGAAAACTGTAAAACACTGATGAAAGAAATTGAGGAAGACACAAAGAAATGGAAGAGCATTCCATGGTCCTGGGGTGCAAAAGAAATATTGTTAAAATGTGTATACTACCCAAAGCAATCAATGTATTTAATAATTAATTTATTAATTATTTAATGTATTTAATAATTTATTTAATAATTAATCCCTATGGGAAAAAATAGCATTTTTCACACAGCTAGAACAAACAATGCTAAAATTTGCATGGAAACGGGCACCTGGGTGGCTCACTTGAGCCACTGCCTTCAGCTCAGCTCATAATCCTGGAGTCCAGGTATCGAGTCCCACATCAGAATCCCTGCTCAGCAAGGGGTCTGCTTCTCCCTCTGACCTTCCTCCTTTCATGCTTGCTTTCTCTCTTTCTCTCTCTCAGATAAATGAATAAGATCTTTAAAAAAAAAAAAATTTGTATGGAACCACAAAAGACCCCAAGTAGCCAAAGCAGTCTTGAAAAAGAAAAACAAAACTGGAGGAATCACAATTCTGAACTTCAAGTTATATTACAAAGCTGTAGTGACCAAGGCAGTATGGTACTGGCATAAAAATAGACACATAGATCAATGGAACAGAATCGAAAACACAGAATGAACCCACAGTGATGCAGTCAATCTTCAACAAAGAAGGAAGAATAGCCAATGGAAAAAAGACAAGTCTCTTCAAAAAATGGTCTGGGGAAAACTGGATAGCAATATGCAAAAGAATGACACTGGACCAGTTTCTTACACCATACATAAAAGTAAATTCAAAATAGATTAAAGACCTAAATGTGACACTTGAAACCATAAAAATCCTAGAGGAGAACATGGGCAGTAACCTCTTTGACATCAGCTGTAGCAGCTTCTTTCTAGAAGGGAAACAAAAGCAAAAATAAACTATTGGGACTTCTTCAAAATGAAAAGCTACTGCACAGTGAAGGAAACAATCAATAAAATTGATCAAATAAAATTGATCGAATCAAATGAAAAGGCAACCTGTGGAATGGGAGAAGGTGTTTGCAAATGACAAAACTGGTAAAGGGTTAGGATCCAAAATCTATAAAGAACCTATAAAGCTCAATACCCCAAAAACAAATAATCCAACTAAAAAACGGGCATGAGACATGAAGGGACATTTTTCCAAGGAAGAAATACAGATAACAACAGGCATATGAAAAGATGCTCGACATCACTGATTATCAGGGAAATGCAAATCAAAACTCACACTTGTCAGAATGGCTAAAATCAACAGCACAAGAAACAACAGGTGCTGGCAAAGATGTGGAGAAAGAGGAAGCTTCTTGCACTGTTGGTGGGAATACAGACTGGTGCAGCCACTGTGGAAAACAGTAAGGAGGTTCCTCAGAAAGTTAAAAGTAGAACTACTCTGTGACCCAACAATTGTAGTACTAGGTATTTACCCAAAGGATACAAAAATACTGCTTCAAAGGGATACATGGACCCCAATCTTTATAGCAGCATTTTCGACATTAGCCAAATTATGGAAAGAGCGCAAATGTCTGATGAATGGATAAAGAAGTGGTGCTTATATACAGTGAAATGTTACTCAGCCATAAAAATATGAAATCTTGCTATTTGCAATGATGTGGATGGAGCTAGAGTTTTATGCTAAGCAAAATAAGTCAGAGAAAGACATATACCATATGATTTCACTCATATTTGGAATTTAAGAAGCAAAACAAATGAGCAAAGGGAACAAAAAGAAGGGCAAATCAAGAAGCAGAGGCTGAACTATGGAGAACAAACTGATGGTTATGAAAGGGGAGGTGAATTGGAGGGATGGGTAAAATAAGTGATGGGAATTAAGGAGTGCACTTGTGATGAGCACTGGCTACTGTATGGAAGTGTTGAATCACTATGTTGTACATCCGATAGTAATGTTAACTAAGTGGAATTTAAATAAAAACTTAAAAAAATATGATTTTATGCCCAGTTGAGAATCGTGTAAGATTATTAATTAATTGGTAATTAGTACCAAATTTTGAAAACATTATCAAATATATTTGTTCTGCCCCAAATTTCCAATTAATAAACCTTGAAATGAAGACATTACTTTACCAAATATACTTTGCAAATTCAGTTTCAGTTGCTCTCTTTAAAAGATCAACATTGGATTTTTCTAAAATATAGTTTAAATTTGTTTTATTCAGATATTAAAAAAAAACTTCAGCATTCTTACATATGGTTCAAAATAACCTATATTAATCCAACTTTCAATTTGGATAATTACAAACACAAAACTTCATATTGTTATTTTATAGAACTTCCCTGGTAGAATTCGAAATCCTAAGAACATGCAGTATGAATAGAGTCCTAGAAGTGTCATGTTTTATAGAGTTTTATCAGCCTTAAATTTCTCTTAAAATAAAAACACTCATCTTATTAAAACACTTACAAAAATAGTTTTTAAAAGTTAAATAATAGGAACATATAAATATACTTATGAATATTCAAACAAACATGTAATCCAAATACTTTTGAAGCATTTCAGGGTAAATGTTTGTACACATTTGACACCACTGAAAATTAAGTTTAAATTCTTTGTTTATAGAAATACATAATGATGTGTACAGACATAAATAAATTACCCAAGGCCACACAACAGCTAATAATAAGTGGCAGGGCTATAATAGAAACACTGATGGTATAACATCAGAGCCTGTAATCTTACCCCTAACACTGAACTCCCCAAAACTCAGTTTTCCTCATCTACAAAATGGGCTCAATACTAGACAACAATAACAGTTTCTGCTGCAGCTGCTACACTCAAGAGTTTGCAATGCAGAGCCAATAATCAAAATATATTTTGAACCGTGTGAACGTAAATTAATATTTGGTGAAAGTGTCAGTTGAGGGAGGTAAGTGATCTTGTCACTTGAGACAAGCTACTTTTCTGTTGGTCTGCTCAACTAGTAAAAAAATAATTCATATAAAATAGAATAGCTCTCCACGTGTGCAAATTTACCTTTTTAAAACCCTTATTTTTAGAGATTGTGTGACCATAGGATTGGGAGTAGGTATACACCTCACACAGATTTTACCTTTTAACTTGACTCAAAGCATTAATCTTCAGGCTGTTTTCCTCTCTTGACAAGCCACAATTGTCAGCAAGAAAAATGGTCATGGCTAGGTAAAAAAACAAAAAACAAAAAAACAAGTGATCAAACAAAACCCCTCACCAACTTACTAATTAAATTATAAATTTGGGAACTAACGTTTAAGGTCTTTTTGTGGTCTAACTTTCAATGACATTAAAAGGATGCATTTCAAAAACCAAGCATTCCTTAAATTACCTAGCATTTAAATTCTGTGTTCATTGAAACTCTTTAACAACCACTTTATAACTTCTGAAATTATATTACTAAATAGCTTCTAGAAGGCCCAATATATTTCCTGTGAATGATCTCACAAACCTGGAGGCTTAAGAAAACAATACTATGAAATATGAACACTTTTGAAGGATTGGTAGAAAAAAAATAAAGAATGAAAGCCACTGTGTGCTAAGATTTTATTAGGTTACTCCACCTGCAAAAACAGATGCTGTATCTGTTTCAAATCATTTTGTCAGTGATATTTTAGGCACTTTCTAAATGATAATCAATCTTGATTTTAGACGTTGAAAACTTTTCAAGTTTTAAAGATATCTCTGCCATGCATAGCTATTGTAGCACCACATTTTTAAAGAGTATCTTCTTTCAATTAAGATTAAATTTTGGATGGTAAAAGGAATTACTTCCCATCTTTTTTTTTTCCCCAGAATAATGGAGGGATGATCATACTCACACCCACACCCATTTATCAAAGTTGTTTTTCAGAAAACAGACTATAATCCTGGCCATTTCTTTTTTTTTAATTTTTTAAAGATTTTATTTATTTATTTGACAGAGAGAGATAGCACAAGTAGGGGAAGAAGCAGGCAGAGGAGAAGCAGGTTCCCTGCTGAGCAGGGAGCCAGGCTGCAGAGATCCCAGGGTCCTGGGGTCCTGACCTGAATGGAAGTCAGATGCTTAATGACTGAGCCACCCAGGTGCCCCAATCCTGGCCATTTCTTTAAAATTGATTAGAAATGAAACAATAAGTATTTGATTACAGCTTAAAAATCATCTGTTCACATCTAACTACATAAGCATATGAGTCAGCTGGGGCTAGTTGTCTTATTTATTTATTTGACTCTTTAACTCCGTAGTTTCCATAGTTTCCTTATCCAGTCCTTCCCACCCTTCTACTGTGTGGCTTCCTACTCTTCCTCACTGGTAGAGTCAGCGTAGGGAGTTAAAGAAGAAAAATGGGTTTACCACAGGAAACAGAGACCTTGTATGCAAACAGAAGGTGACCTTTAAAATAGATTTGTGCCTCTCCACGTTTTGCTTTCTGTGGAGAGACTGTTAGAGCAATTTGGCATTTTTTATCTTTCTTTTTTCTGTGAGGTGATGGGAGTTGCAAACTTGACTCTGTTGGTGAGTTGGTACCCTGAGAAGAAATTATTCAATAGAATCAGATTACTTGTCTTTGATTCAGAGACTTGTTCTATAATTCTACTGATGTTACCAGTTCCTTCTATGGTGGCACAACTGGGGTTTTTGGATGAACATAATTCTAAAATAACTGATAATTGTTTTTAGAGAATTGGAGGCCAATTTTTATTATTATAATTTTTAAATGTCAACATACGTGCATTTTTTTACATAATTTTGAGGTTGCAGTAACTAAGTCAAATTTAAGTGGCATTTTGCCCAAAGGAATATGAAGCAACATTCCATTAAAAAAAAAAAAATCAAAGAATTGTATACTTCGAGTCTTCATAACATAATATGAAAAGAAATTGCCTTGAAATTACCCCTAAGTTGCAGCTCAGTACCACCACAATTTTAGATACTTCAAGTCAGACTATGATACTATTGCAGTGACATTTCTTTTTTTTTTTTTTCTTTGCCAGCATCTAAGAAAACTGTGGAACATACATTGAAAACTAAAGTACTCTGGATAAGGTTTTCACAGACCATTAATAATTATTGGAAAGAAAATGAAAATAAAAACTCACCCTTTATCAAATATCAGAAATTGCAAAATGCAAGGGAAGACATCTTTGCTCCTTAATCAGCCTTACTAATATGAAATTCATAGCATTGCAAATTCTAGAATATTTTTAAAAATTGAAACTGATACGCTATTCACAGCCAACAAAGATCATGCCACTGAAATGTATATGCAACAAGCTACTGGTAAAATTTTGACAGCATGCTTTCATGTTCCTCCAAAACAGTAATGTCTGAAATGATGTTTGCCTTGTCTTTTACCTGTGCCATAAAACAAAGGCCCAATTAATTTTATTTATCCTGTAGTTTTTATTGTTATCATTTGTGATATGTTCATTCTCTCATTCTAATAATGACGGGTGGCACAGTTTTATGCCAATGCAGTAAATTTCACTGTCTTGTGGAGTTCTTTGTGAAAGTACCATCACGGGCACAATCAGCCACAGTTGTCTTCATCGTCTCTCCTACAAAGAGGGCATGAAAGTTTTCATTTTTTACTTTGCCCATTACCACATATATGAATTGTAAAACCTAACAAGCCTGGGGCTTTTATAAATCCTTGATCAAAGTTAAAACTTGACATGCGCTACAATGTAATGGTGGTTTCCAGGTCAGAATGTGGGTCCAAGGCTCAGATATCCCCTGCAGCCCTTTAATGCCTAGGTTGTTCCAAGATACGCCTCATTGGAAGAAGGTCCTACAAAAAATACCAAATACATTTTGTTCATTAAAATACCATTCCCATTAATATTGAATAGTTTCAATAGAATTCCAAATATTGTACTTGTTAGAGAGCTATTTGCAACATTTCAAGAAGGCAAAAAAAATTTTTTTTCCACAGAATAAGTAAAAAAAAAAAAAAAAAGAATTCAAAATATGTAACTGCTATAATTGCATTTTTCTCCACCAACAAATTTTCTTTCTAGAAGCACAAACTTTCAGCAATTTTGATACATTCCTATTTTCTAGGTAGTGATTGCTTTCACTTAATTGAGAAATCAGTTATTTAGGGCTTGTGGAGAAGTGCTGCATTTATTAGATTGTAAATAGTTTTTGTTTTTTTGGTAAATAGAATTTTAGCCAAAATATTTCTTTTTCAGCTATTTAAACATTATGGAGCTGGTTTAGAAACTCTTTGTATAGACTAAATCATTTATGCTATTCTGTCAGGACACTTTCTTTAGCTTAAAATTATGTACATTGGATGAGATAACAAAAATGGTGAAATAATTTTCCAAAATAAAATAGCATTTATTGACTTACTTTAAAAATATTTACTTAGGATCATCCCCCTGTGGTATGATATTCTCACTTATCAAGAACTATTATTTTAAAAAATGTAAATATTTATATTAGGATATTTTATAGTCACAAAGGAAAAATATTAACCTTTGTTTATCACAAAGAAATATAAATATGGCAGCATGTGCTACTAACATAATACTAAGCTTCATTCTACTGTGAGAGAGACTATCAATTATACATGCCTCAATTGATGTCCAATTTTTAAGAAATTACACACAAAAAATTAAAATGTAGTTAAGTTAGACTTTTAAGGGTGAATGTCTCAGATTAGAAATATAATGTGCTAGTACAATGCATTATATTCGCATTGACTGTACTGTCATTTCTATCTCAGCAGAGGGTAACATATTTAAAGGTAAGAATAGCAAAAAGAGAGACAAAAATAGTTCATGTTTTAGAAACTTTGCTTCTACAAACTGATTTTTCTAAATGGTCAGAAATGACTAGTAAATTTAGAAGTATAGAATTAAGTTTTAGGGAACCTAAACTTAACTTAGGTTAAGTTAGGTTAACTTAGGGATGGCTTACTTGGTTAAGCAACTGCCTTCGGCTCAGGTCATGATCCTGGAGTCCTGGGATCGAGTTCTGCATCGGGATCCCTGCTTGGTTGGGAGTCTGCTTCTCCCTCTGACCCTCCCCCCTCTTATGCTCTCTCTCTCTCAATTAAATAAATAAGATCTTTTAAAAAAAAAGTTATAAAAAAAAGAATTACGTTTTAGTATGCAAGGAAGTACATAATTTATCATGTATTAAACTGGTTCCTATCTACAAGTTTAGAAAATACATTGAATGCTCATTGGAGCACCTGAAGTTAATAAAGCTAGAAGAAATATATCATTAAATCATCTGAAATCCATACCCCTGCTTCTTGCACTGTAATGTATATATAATATTGCTATTTAACTCTTTGGGTATGTATATAGAATTAATCAACCTAAAATTTAAATTTCCTGAAGAATTCAAACTATGTTTCAAACTCTTTCAACATCCAGTAATATCCAGTCTAGCTTGGTAGCATTATTAAATATTTGTTTATTTTATTTTTTAATTACATTCACATTTACACATGAATGTACCATGTTCGATAACAAGTTGTGTAAAATAGTATAATAATATCAACTTCAAGAAGCTTATAATCTAGGAGAATCTGATGGAGCAAAGAAAGTAACTGGTTTACCCAGACTAAGAGTTCAAAGATGACAAGTAAACTTCAGAATGTACTAAAGAAATATCTGTTGACAATGATGTAAAATAGAATAGTTAGATCCTCATAGTAGCAGAATATTGCTAGTGGCATAGTAGCAGAACTTGTGTTGCTAAATTATTTGTGTACTCAGTAAGAGCTTTCATTTTTCCTTCTGTGTTTACCTTTTATTATAAAACTAGGACAAGTTATTTTTTTTAATTTCAGAATAATTATTTTTATTTAAGAAAATACACAGCAGTGTTTTTTTTTTAAAGTTACAGTTAGATGGTTAGCTAGTAGTGACAAAGAGGAGTGAATATATTTTACTCAAGACCATGTGCTTTGAATTGTGTTATTCTCTAAAAATAATAGAGCAATTTTATAGTGTTCAAATGACATTTATGTTCATCATCTCATATTATTTTCAGAAAGATCCTTTGAAATAAGATGAGGACACAATATTATTATTTCCACTTATAGATAATGAAATTGAGATTTTAAAAGTTCAACACTGTACAATAAAGGCCCACAGAGATTGGATGACTACAGATTGACTTGACCTTGGTCTGCATGTCTTCAAGTCCAGGACTATATTCCCTATAACATCAGCTGTTATCAATGCAAGACCTGTTGAAATGGCTTACTTTATAGAATTATTGACTATAAATATTAATTACTGCCTCACAGAATCCATTGTTTAATTATTATAGAGGTCTTCTTTCCTGAATTTGGCTCCACTTAGCTTTGCCTTTACTAATGGAGAAGAAGGTTGCAAATATAACTTATGTTTATAAATTTTAAAATAGTCATCAAGAAATGCAGAGGTATCTTTTACCACGTTTGGTTTCTATCCTTAGATGAACTCCACGATGGTTTGGACTTAATCCACTCAAAAACATTTGCTCCTCTTGTTTGAGTCATTTCAACAAATATTTATTGGCTACCAGTTCTAGGCACTGTAGTCACAAAAAAATATGTAATCCTTGCTCCTGAAGGTAAAAGTATAATAAGTTAAATATATATGGAAAAAGCAACTACAATATAGTCTGGTTAAGTGCAGTATAAGCAGTGGAAAATAGCGGTAGAAAATTACTAACTCTAAAGGACCATATAAGGTCAGTAAGTAGGAGCAGAATATTAACAGCCTATTTATATGACATGGCATGGTACTAAATATCATAAGCCATAAGTGATCTTGATAGATAGCAATCTAAGTAATATCAGAAATAAGTTATCCTTATACCAAAGGACACATTTTAGTAACTATTCCACATTTATAACAAGTTAGAATGTACAAGTTTTTCAGCATCATCTCATTTAATTTTATAGGTGTACTTGGCAAATGATTTATCCTGGAGCACATGTCAGGATGATCTTATCTTGGATAGGTGGCTTTGTTTCATTTTCACTGTCCTTCTTGGGCATCTCTCTTTCCTCAGGAAGAATTTGTCTCTTATACTCAGGTTGTTTGTTAAAGTCCATGGATCTATACTTATCTGATGACCCAGAAGAACAGTTCTCTCAAAGTGTGAGTTCTAGACCAGCTGCAACAGCATGACCTCGGGATTTATATCATCTGCAAATTCCCATGACCCTCCTGAGACCTACTGAATCAAAAACTCTGGAGGCAGAGCTCAGCAATTACTCTACAGATAATTCTGATGCAGGCTCAAGTTTGAGAACCATAGGCCTAAAAGAAATCTACTACTAATACTTAGGAAGAGTCATAAGATCCAGCTCACTATGGTTCAGTATCTATCAAAAGCTTGTTTGAAGGTAATTGTGGAGAATTGCATGCAGGATAAACACTCCGTCCGTTCCTTTAAAGCCTCTAAAAGCTAACCTGATGAAGCAGACTTGCCGTTAGCCTCATAACTATACCACCATCATATCATCTCCTTATAAAATGGCTTAATACCAGCAGCCTATATTGAGGAACATTATAATTTTTTAGGGACATTATAACTTAAACAATTCCAATTTGTTGTTTTACATAATCTAGGAGTGTTGTAGGGGATGTTGTTCAGTACCTTCTCCAGTGTTTGCTACCTAAGATCCCATGGGGAAAAAATAGAACTCAAATTTCACTGTTAGGAACAGTTGTGATTATGAGCAGCTGATTTCCTTTCATCTTACACAATGAACCTTGTAATTTGATTATGGTTCTCTCTTCATATGAGCTTTAGAAATCTTAGCATTAAATCTGTGGCTGACCTCTAGCAAATATATCACACACTTAATGATGTGCCTGTTTGGTCTTATATTTCAAAACATTTTTACTCTTGTCTTTTTTTTTTTTTTTAGCTTTTAACTTACCTTCTTATTTTATGCAATGTAATAGCTAAGTCCCTTTTGACAAGCTGAAAGATTGTTAAAATAATTAACGGATAATTTTAAAAATTATGTGCACATAGATACTGCTGAACTGTACAAGATTTTACCAAAAACTTGAAGTGTTCAAAAAGGATCTCCACAATTATTAATGAAGAGAGTGGAATCAAGAATGTATAGAGTTGGTAGAGATGCTCTAGTCAAAATAAGAAACTGAAACTTTGAGTAGTTCAGGGATTTCCGGATTGTCAATTTTAGTTAATGGTAGAACCAAGGTGAGAATTTGACTCACTTAACTTAGATGTATAAGTACTTTCTATTGTATTATGAAGCCCAAACCTTTACCACAATTTAAAATTATACATTTATTCTATAAATCGAATAGGTGTATTTATGAATACATACATGTATTTATGTATATATGCATGTACGTATATGTATATATGCATATGCATATTTGTCAAATATCCATTTATGTTACGTGTTCTTTATATTAGAACCTTGAAGGTACAGAGATTTGAGAGATGAGGTAAAGAAGTTAAGGACTCAAAAGCTATTTGCCCAAAGTAGTGCAGCTATTTAGTAATAGAACCAGGACTGGAACACAAGGCTTGATACACTTGTGGTAGAATTTTTGCTACCATAAGGAAGACAAATAAAAAAGCACCTCTTCACGTCAAAATTAATTATAATGTGTGATAGTGCAATTATGGAAGGGATGCTATAAGCAGGAATAAAGACGTGGAATTGTTAAAAGTCATTTAATTGTGCCTATCTTTTCTGGAAGTACAGACCGTTCTTTTGCCACATTTATCAATCTTTTTACCCACTCAGTTCCATAAATGCATATCGCAACTCACTGCAGAGGTAACTGAGTGAGCTGTACAGTGATAAATTTTTCTTGTTAGGAGAAATTACATTCACTAACTTGAGCTACTTCAGCATGAAATTGAAAAAGAATCATTTTGTCTTAATTTACATTCTTGATTCAATGAAAAAAATCTGGATTAACCCACCAAAACTACAAATGTGTTGCCTCAGACACTAAAGGTAAACCAAATCAGTTTCATTGGAAGTTCATCAAATTAGACACCCCCCCCCCATTTATTAGAGTAGATTTTGAGCAAGGTTATCTAGATTAGTTATGCTGAGCCTATATATTTTTTCAAATATTCATTTTGTCCTTTGGTTCCATTTTATTGTTTTTGGTACATCTTTATCAATACTTCTCTGCGTTTTCCATTTCTCACCTAAGCTGTGCACATCATTTCTTAATCAAAATCACTGGGATAGTGCCGCGGTTCACTAGCCTTAGGAGCTGCTATTTGCCTTGAATAAATTACATGAAAACATGTTGATTGATAGATGTTGCATGTCAGAAAAGAAGATAACTGTATCTTCTTCAGCTTACTAAAAGGTCATGCACACAGAGTGATAGGAACAGCCACAGACAACTTTGAGATAAAGTGTATTGTGAAAAGGTGTGCAATCTTACAACCAGGCATTTTCTTTTCAAATACAAATTATATATCCAGTTTTATTTAAGTTTAAAGTAAAAATAAAAGGTGCTTTATCTCAGCTATATTTTCCAATATTGTAGTAATACACAATTTCTGCTTTTCTTGTGCGGTTGAAACAGTGAAATTTATAATAATTTTTTATAGTCATTTTTTAAATTGACCTTTTAAGTTTCTTGAAATATTATATGGATATGGCAAGATTTTGAGAAAATATCTTAATTGATATCATAATACACATTTATCTAACAGTCTTAGAATGAAAGAAATCTCCATGTAGACACAAGTTAATAGTCATTTCTTGTCTTTAACATGGATTTCCCCATGTCTAATGAACTCTTTGGGAAAAAAAATCTGTGCCTTAACTTGGGGTTTTTGTTTGGTTTTATTTTATTTTCCAGGCCATCAGTATACTTCTAAATTGGGGCTTTAAAACTACATTACCTAAATGTTTGTATTAAGAAGACAAAACCAAAAGTACTTAAAAAAAAAAAAACTCTTCATGTGAATATCATGATTTTTAACCATAAAATATACATGAGGTATATTTGTGCTACATATTAAGCCTTATGTTTAAAAGAAGACTGCTCTTTAATCAATATTCCATATTTTTGTATTTACTAATCTAGCTTATCTTCGAAAAGTTCGCTTAAAAAAGAAAGCTGACAGTGCTTCAGAAGTACAGCTTTTAAAATAGGATGGAATGTTTTAGTCGAAAAAAGACTGGCTAGGTTCTTATCTATCCCAAATTACTTTGTTCTCCAACAGAGCTGCCAAACTGTCAAACTGTCCAGCTTCAGTATATAACAAAGATTCTGTTGTATTGTAAAGATATTCATAACAATTTTTATGGAAGGCTGAAAGTGTATAAGTTCACAGTTGTAGCGATAACATGGCACTCTTCACTGTTTGGCTTGTTTATATTGGCACAGATCCCCAAAGTGGAGACTGACAGAGTCATGCAGAAATCTGGTATTTGAGCTGAAATTTACACACTTTAAGTGATGAACTAAACAGGCTGGTGTTTTCTTTTTCTTACTCAAAAAGTGCAAGGTTACACAATACAGACGGTTTTCATCTTTTCCCATAAATGCACAGATTCCTGGGATATAAATGACTGAATTCATCACCAATTCATCAGGGACGCTGAGCTATGCAGTTCTGTTTACAGTGGCAGAAAGTTAATATAAATTTTCATCAGAAGGGGAAGTTTACACATATGATTCTATTTGTCCTTCATTATTAGCACCTGAGTCTAGGCTAGAACGCATAATTGTCTACAGGCACAGGCCAAATAGATGCAAGGGAAAGGCAAATAAGCACACCAAAAATAATTTTATGGTTGTCTGTTACAATTCTCTCCCTGGGATTCTTAATCTAGAAAATCAATAAACAACAGGAGTGAAACTCTTTTCCTCTGCTCAGGCATGGCACAGGCGAAAGTAGCACACAGAAAGACCATTGTGCTTTTTGGGTTTTACTTTACTTTATTCTTCCTGTGAAGTTTATTGGATCAGTATCTACTCAAAGCAAAATATATCCTGAGTCCGTCTGTTAATTTTACGCATTTTTCGGTCAGTATTTTTTTTAAGTGTAAATGTTCAAGTGGCAGCAAATTTGACATGACAAAATAGCACGTTCATTTAATTTTTTCTAAAGTAAGTTAATTCAGAAGCATCTATGTATCTGAAAGGTTTTCTTCTATGTGCATTTTACTGTCATTGAAAATTTGTGCAAACCCAAATATTCAGAGTAGACCAGTCCTCTCTAAGGATTACAGTGGATAAACCACACTAATGATACGAGGCTAAGATCAATGATCCTGATTTTGGGGTATGGACGTGACCTTTTTTTGTAACATACCTAGATGTAAAAGTGTTAAAAATCGCCTACTTTTGGACATTAGTCCCTGTCAACATCAAGGATACTTTTATTATATCTGATCTTATATTTAGTGTGAATTTTAATACAATTTATTTTGTCCAAATTTTGTCTTTCTTTTAAGTTAAAGTACATTAAATTAATTCACCTTTAACTACTGATGAAATTTGTTTACTTGTTTCTCCAATCTGGCTTCACTATAAGCTTCAACATTATTTTACTCTCCTGGCTGAGCTTCATTAAGAAATGACTTTGCTCTTTTCTGCTCTCTGTTTGTTCCTTGATAAAATATGGCCACTTCTCTGTCTGGTGGGCAAATACAAATAAAATATATTTTTATGGATTTGTGGACATGAATAATGGTATCCATTAAAAAAAGACCATATGTCTATCCCTAACCAAGGATAAAGACAAATTTAGATTCAATACAATTTATAGAAATCCAAGTCCCAAATGTGATGGCTAGGGAATACATAAAATAAAATGTTGGGAAAGGATTTTGAAAATGTTAATGTAGTTCTTACAAGTGTATATTTTGATAATTTTCTGTTCAGTAGGTTAATTTAAAAGCCATTGAGTTCATTTCTTACTGTAATCTGAAAGTCAATTCAATTTCTATATTTTTCCAATTTACTTTTCTTAATCTCATAATCTATACTCTACATTAGTATTATATTGATTATTTTAAGCAATTATTCAGAATCTTTAATTACTTCTTTCTCTCTATTTGTCCTGTTTACCTTGACAATATTGTCAGTTTCTTTCATTTAAATTTCTCAAAAGAATGTTGAACCATGATGATATTATCTGCCTTTTCACCTATATTCATGCAGATTATCCCCTCAGCAGCATTTGTAAAGTGAAAGCTTGACATACCACAACAAGCCGATAACAAGTTATTTCTGTCCCTCTATGTCAGTTTTATAAATAGTTCCTCTATACCCCACTCACTTTTAAAACAGAATCCACAGAAGTTATATGAAATGTTTGTAACACATTTCATCTTTAGTACTTAGGGTTTAATCTATGAAAATATTTGAGAAGAGGCTGCATCACTATGCACCCAAAAGAGAAAAAGAGTCACGGAGAAGAAGGTTGTGTCAACATGCTACGCATCTGGGTGAAAGCGAAACAAATTATGCAAATAGACAGATGTTTTCCATATATACAATATATGGATACATTTTTCAGGTTTCATCCAGATGTTTGGAATCATGTGGACATAATCATAACCTCTTTGTGACCCCCTCTTTTCCCTATCAGGTAGACAGAGATTAAATGACTTGTTTAAAAGCATTTGATATTGGATTTAAAAAAAAAAAAAAAAACCTTTTAGGACCTCACCCAGCTTTGACATCAGAGTTTTTTGTCATGAGAACAACCTGAACTCAAAGTACATCTTTAGACAAGACAGTTAATTTGACTGCTTTTAATTATAAACTATTTTAACTATTAGTTGGTTGCTTATCAATTCAGAACATGCCCTTAGGTTTCCATATCCACATGTCCTCAAACACAGCTCTTTCTCTATCCTCCTTTGTTTTCTTTCTCATTTTTTGAAATAACGTCTCACTAATTTATATAATAAATGTTAGATTAATTAAACAAGTTACTCATTATATCAAGATTATAGGGGGGAAGGAATCAAATTGTTTTCAAACACTTAAACTCATGTAGGAGCACTCATTCTCATATAAATAATGTGCTAATTACAAATTATTCTTTTCTGTTAATTAAGGCAGGTCAGCAGGATTTCTACTTGGCAACACTTAGCTTAAGTGCTCAAGTTGCTATATGTGCTTGAAATTAATGAAACAGAATTACCTTTAAAATGTCAGGCTTTTCATTATTTTCTGTGATTCTTTGCACTCATTCCTTTCAATTATTTTAATGCAGAGGTTTAATTTATATACATATTTATGCATTGGTTTTTATAAATTATTTTAGCAGTATTTGGAGATTCAAAAATAGATGAAGTTAGAATAATTGCTCTCAAAACACAACAAAAATTTCTGTGCTATCTAAGTGGTTCCAAAACCAAACCAAAAAGCTTTTTGCCAACCTGTTGGAACTTTTTTGAGGGGTCTCCATTTCTCCCAGTTTTACTCTGGCATAGATGGCAATAGATATTATCTTATATGCACCTGCAGATATGCACTTACAATTACTTTTCTGTTCATAAGGATCTTAAGGTTCATCTCTCTTCAGCGGCTACTATGGATGAGTTATGTCTATAATGGACAAAGGGAAAGGTTGAGAAAATATTGACAGGCCTGTCATATATTTTCATGCCAGTTAAATATCAAATATTATATAAAATATTTTGTGTTTATTGCAACCTAAAATATTTTGTGTTTATTGCAAAATAAAATATTTTGTGTTTATTGCAGACTTTTGCTAATGTCTTCTCTACTAGAACTATGTCCCACAGCAGTCCCTAATTTTACAGGAGACAGAATAACATGGTTTTCACCAGGACACATTTCCTTCTCTAATCAAATCATGTTTCTGTTAGTAAGGAAGTAGAAGGCAATGTATATTGAGTACACAACTAGATGGCTCTGTCCCAGAAATGGATTTAACTTAATTCATTTCTCCTAAGTGCGGAGGTTAACATTTAGTATTCATCTAACAACAGTAAGTACCTGCTATATGCCAGGAACTGCTGTAAATAAAATGTTAGAATTATTTTTTAAAGATTAAATAGGACATATTTCTCACCCTTGGGCACACACACACATATTTTGTTAAATAATTAATTAAAAAGAAAGGACATTTTTTATTAGGTAATTAAAGTGCTGTTTTAGATATGATAGATAGTGGATGGACTTTGAAATAATGAGACAGAACTTCTTGGCAAGGTCAGAAAACTTTGCAAAGAAGGTGAGATTTAAACTTAATCCTGAATGTTGAGTTGGGGTTTGACAAATCTGCAAAAGGAAGGAAGGGCAAGAAGAAATAGTGATTTTCTTGACAGAGGGATCACCTAGTCCAAAAGAGTAGAGTCAGCCGTTCATTTAGCCACTCTTTGTTAGCACCTAACTGTGAGGTACAGTGAGTTCAGAACTGAGGATACATGGATGAATTAAGCTAACATGAACCTTACTTACCTTCATAGAACTTATGGTCTAACCATATGAGAGTATGCAGCCTTTAAATGCTTTGGATTGGTTATCACACCGCTTATCTATGCAGAAAGAAAGGCTTCTAGGACCCAAGCAGTCTCAAGGAAAGCAATTAGGGAGAGATGGAGCTGTAGGGAGACCCCATCCCACCCCCACTTTTAAGCCTGTAATTGTGTTTTAGAAATGTGAGGCATTAAAGAGCTTTTTGGTAGAGAATGACATAATCAAGTTTTAATTTTATAAGGCTAGAGAAACAGCCTTGGCTGCTGTGCACAAAGTGTATGGAAGGGGGTAGAAAAGAGAAAACAGAAGTACCACATAGAGTGGGAAAGAAATGATGGGAGCTTGCAATAGACTGGTTGCCAAGTCTGGGTGCATTACAAGGATTTTGCTGATGGATTGATGTGGGGGATGATAAAGAAGAATTAAGGATGATGGCAATATTTAAGATTTCTCCAAATTGTTGGATTGAGAAAAATAACAAGAGTTGGTTGGTTGGTTGGTTGGTTGGATTTATTTGGCTTTGGTTTGGTTTTTGTTTTGGGGTAGTTTTTTTGGGGGGGGATACCTGTTAATGTATGTAACAATTGATGAATTGTTGAACTTCAGATTCTTATTTCAGAGGCTAATATTATGATCATGGCAAATAGATATGCACATTGAGTTCAAGGAAGACACAAGGACTGGAGATACACATCTATGAGTTGTCAGCATATCAATGGTATTTAGAGTCATGAATCTGAGTAAGGGCTCCTAATGAATGAGAGAAGAGAACAGTGGGAATCAAAGGGAAGGGAAGAAGAGAAGACATCCACAGACTTAAGCACTTTGAGATTTTTAGGACAAACAAGGCATGCAAAGAAGGCTGAGAAATAGCAGCCAGTGGATAGAGTGGTAAGAAAAAGAAAGATGGATGAGAACTGAAAGATGAGCAGAGGAAGAGGAGCTCACTTCTCATTTTTGTCCACACCATCTTCATGGCTTTTGCTATGTCCCACTTTAAATTTTGACATTTAAAACGTTCCAGTATGGGGCGCCTGGGTAGCTCAGTTGGTTGAGCGTCTGACTCTTGATTTCAGCTCAGGTCATGATTTCAGAGTCCTGGGATAGAGTCTCACATCAGGCTCCCCGTTGAGCACAGTCTGTTTGTCCATCTCCCTCTATCCCTCCACATGGTGCCTACATGCGCACGCGTGCACGCACACACACACACACACACACACACACACTCTCTCTCTCTCTCTCTCTCTTTCAAATAAATAAATAAAGTCCTTGAAAAAGAAAAAAGTGTTCCAACAAGACCTGCTGAATGAGATGAAACAGAATTTTTACCTCAATGCAATTAAACTGTAGTGGTTATTGATGAAGACATTGGGTTTTCATTTTTTATCATCAATGTGTTATTCTGTTTTCGTAACTAAATTCATAAAGGCCAATATCTGTTCCATCCAGTTAGTGTCTGTATGACTATGACAAGTTTAAAGCTTGGTAAAGAAAAGCAGAAGAAATGGGCTAGAAGTGGATGGCAAATGAAAATAGGATGATAGGAAAAAGATAGGAACAATAATGTAGTTCAGACTTAACTTTTGCCTCTGTGAAAGCGCTCATTTTGCATATTCATAACTTACAAGGTTGATTTTATAAGTTCAAACTTTTCCTCAAGTTAAGAATTTCCATAGACAAATGTATAATCTTTTGAACCAAATGGATATAAAGATAGAATAAAGGGCACTTTAAAAAATACATACTGACATTTCTCTATGTCTCTTGATACAGACTGGTTGTGTGCTAGTGCAATGAAAAAAGATACAAATCAAAGAAAGAATCCTGCTACAGAAAGCTTTTGCATCAATGAGTATGTGGGGGTTGTGGGGGGAGGAATAAATTCAGTGGAGAACCAAAGACCAGCCAGATCTTTAGAGGAGAATTTATCAGAAAACTTGCCTTAGGACATATACTAGAATGCAATAGAGGAGAAGTTAAACTTCAGGGGTTGATGGCCAGACAGTTATGCTACAAAATAAAAATTTGTTCTTACTAATGGTACATTAAATTCATAATTCATTAGTAACATTAAAGAAGAATATTCCACTGTGGTATTTCCAACTAACTTTTGCTTACATTATTTCTCATGAAAGTAAACTATCCTTTTCTATAAATCTGAGGTTATGTTTAAGAGCTAAAATTTTATGGTTCATAATCATTTGGTTGCATATGTTGTATTTTTATAATCAGCCCTTTCAGTAATTTTCAGTAATATAGCATAAAGCACTATTTTTGCTCCCTACAAATAAACCCTTTAAAAACAACAACAAAAAGTAAATGGTAAACTAGCAGAATAAATTGCAGTTAAGTGCTGATTATATATTATTTATTAATTTATTGCCTAGAAATTGTTCTATTATAGCTTAAGAATTTGATTTTGTTTGAATTTGGGTATTCTTGTTTTTTTCTTTTCTTTTTTATTTTATTTTATTTATTTATTATAAAGTATTTTTATTAACATATAATGAATTATTTGCTTCAGTTGCACGGGTCTGTTTGTCTTTTTCAATGTAAGTCATCATTGGCTTCATACTTGTTTGAAACCATGTTCTTGGTGCCTGTTTATGGGCTTCTCCAATCTACATCATTGCAAGACCTTTTCAAAGGGAACAGAAAGGCACAGGCTATAATATGTGAGAAGCGTGTTTATGAATGCTTTCATTAACTAAGATGAACTAACAGGCTGTCCCCAACTTACTAATAGGTTTTGTTGCACACAACCATTTCTGAGCCTGTTGTTGAGAAACAGGAATTCCTGTTCCCATAGAAACAATGTTGTATATGATCTCAAACCAACTCTCAAAAGCTTTTTTAACTATAATGTAACTAAAATAATACTAATAGAGTCTGAATCCTTCTGCTTGAGTCCAAATCTCTGATGCCCTCTGGACCTGACAGTAGGGGAGTCAGATAGAAGTGGCTCCATACACTAATTCCCATGGAAGCACAGGGAGAAGTTTCTCAAAGCATGAATGAGGAGAGCCGGCCAAAGGCTTTCCCAGTGCTTTCTGATAGGGTTCTCTAGGGAGAGTGGAGTGGATAAGGAATAGGATTTGGAAGAAGGGATGTCATCTGCTGGGAACTGGAGGGAATATAGGATAATCTGAATTATTTAAAAGTCTTAATTTTATTTTTATGTGTACACCTTTAAAATTGGTGGTAGAGTGAGAAAAATAAAAGAAAAACCTGGAATGCTTAGAGTCTAATACTATTTAAAAACTTTATGACTTTGGTAAATTACTTAACTTCTCTAGGCCTACTTCCATAGTACAGCATGAAGGGATTTAATGTAACATTTTCCAGGACTTTTTTTTTTTTTTTTTAGCTTTAAAATGTTTGATTCTGCCATAGTACTGTCAGTAATGAGTAAAATATGGTGGAAATGGAACCAGTGAATGATCAGGGGATGTCTTCTCATTTCCCATGCCTTGTGTAATGCATTATGATATCATTATATTGAATAATAATGGTAGTAATAGTTATACTACAATTACTAAGGTTATCAAAATTTTACCTAGAAGAGCAGTAGTCCTCAGATTTGGCTAGTCATCAGAATCACTTAGGGAGCTTTTAAAAAATTGACATTCTCAGATCCCACCTCAAACCTAATTAAATGAGAATCTTCGGGAGTAGAGTCCAAGAATTTCTCTTTATAAAACAGCCTCCTGTGTGATTCTGATGACTATCTGGAGAGGGAGCCATTATAGTAGATGTCCTTAGTGAATTGAAATGAGAATTTAGCATGATTTGCAGTTTTCATAACAAAATTTTTGTACAAAGTGCTTGTTTTTCTGTATTTTTCTCATTATTTCTGAAGTCCAATTTAAACATAAATCTGCAGAGCAAACCATTCCTGCTTAAGGGTAAAGTTCAACTAAAGAGTCCTAAATTTTAGAATCCAATGTAAGAGAGTTTTTTTGTTCAAATATTCGTTGGAAATATTCAGTGTTAAATTACCTTTTCTTATAGATCGTCAACAAAGGGCATATAACAAATGACAAATGATTTCCTATTTTAAAGCGAGATAAGGCTCAAGTTGCTAGGATTTATTTCTAATATATGAATATATCTACGGCATTGTGGCCACACCTGCGTACAAATTTTGCCATTTTAGTGGACTTTAAAAAACACTTTCAGGTAACCCATGGAAAGAACCTCTATTATGTTTGTATATTCTGTATGTATTGTTTTTTTCTATTTCATACTAGTGTATATAGAATTACAAAAGAAATTTAAAAGTGTATTTTGAAGTATTATTTCAATTTTTATACAAAGGATCAATGCTTCATGTAATATTTGTAAATTAAGTGTATATTAGATAATATCCAGTGAAATTTGTGAAATTTAATTGTCTTCATTTATCCTTGGATAGGAATTATTTATATCTTTTTCTCAAGTAGAAATCGATTAACTTAGCGGAAACGACACATGTCTGTGAAATGTTATACACATGCCACCGTGTAATAAAGGTAGCTTTCTAAGAGTTCCATATAACAGGACCATCATTTTAACCCAAAGAGTCTATTAAGTTGTGAGGAAATGAAAATTTTGGTAGTGTTTACCACTTTGGTAGTTAACTTGATATCATTCTTAAATAGCCATTAAAAACAAAAGAATTTTAAGATATTCTATTGCTCTTTGGCATTGTTTCCAATCGCTGTCACCCTTCTAGCTTTGTTCTGTGCTTCTGCTCTGCCCACGGTTCTTCCCTGGTGCCTATTATCCAAGTCACCTTTGGAGCACCTTTTTATTTCACAGAATGGTGGCTGTCCTTTGGATAGGTATACTCAAGGTGTCCTTTCCAGCATCCTCTACATCGCATGTCTCAGCCCCATGTTTCCAAGGCCTGTTAAACATGACAAAGCTGAGACCTTTAAGACAGTTCTTAATAAAAGAAGAGCAGGGAGGTGGCACTACCATAGAGGCTCAAATCGCAAGGGTCTAATTTGGTGTTGGCAGCGTGAGATGTTGACAGGATCCTTTTTTTTTTTTTTTTTTTTTTTTACAGCTATTTCCATGGCTGTGGAATCACAAGGAAGGTCCTGAGTGTGTATTTTGGATTTGTCCTCAAATTTCAGAATGCTTCATTTGTGTATACCAGTGTCCCAGCTGTTGCAGACTTTGTAATGAATTAGTATTGGACTCAGAAATTGAGTTTCTGCCAGAGGATTCTGGCAGTGAACATTCTCCTATAACAACAGACGAATGATAGCAGTGGAAATGCCAGGGGACCTCACAATAGCATGTCTCAGGATTCAGTGTAATGGCTTAACTTCAACATAAAGATGATCAGAGCAAGCACGGCTTATTGTTCCACTCTGCTGAGTGGCCTGTTAGGTGCCAGTTATGTAAATGAAGATAATTACAAGAGAGTGCCAAAATGTGTCCTCCATGAGAAAGTGTGCAGTTCTTAAATAGATCATTCTGCAATCATAAGAAGCCTTTGCGGGGGGCAACAAAATCCCCCTTCTATGAGAGGCTTAATATCTTTTGAGACATTGGGAGAAGAGTGCCATTTTGAGCAAAGGCCGACTGGGATTTCTCCAAGATTGCAAAGCATCTTCCCCGTGTGACCCTCAGAAATAAAGTTTTAATTTCCAGTTTAACTATCCATCTTTCAATAAGCATTCTTTCATATGCTTCCTTTCTGATTACAAGCCAAATGATTAATTTAAAGAGGAGAAACATTAAATTGGAAAGCATTTTTCTTAAAAATGTGTGGCGAAACAGCTATTCCTTTGGGCAGAAGCTTTATGGGTTAAAAAACGGAAACCACTTTTGAAAGAAACTGGCACACTCTCTGTCACAGTTTTAAGGTGACTAGATCCTTACCAATCCTATGGGTTATTTGCTTTTTAAAAGTTTTGTCTCTTACCTTACCAAAAAAACTGCTTCTGGAATACAACGATATTACCTTTTTATGATTCAAAATATAATCCTCCTTCTTAATTACCAGCCACATGGAGTTCACCCTATGTAGCATTTTTACATTTTTTAATGAAGAGTTCTTCCTCACCCTATTATCATGTGCCATACCGTGGATAATTAGTTTTAAAGTCAGAACACGACCAACAAAGTTTAGTGACCTCTGTCATAATGCAACATAATGAAAAAAAAAAAGGCTACAAACAACACTATTTGGTAATTGTTTCCTTGTTAGTGATTAAATTGCAAACTCTGAGAGGACAGGAACGTTGCCTGTCTTGCCCAGGTTTACATCTCTAGTATCTAACTAACGAAGAGTAAGGGCTTTAAAAATGTTAGTTGAAATGCAACATGATTCAGCCATTAAAAATTTAAAAAAAAAAAAAAAAAAGGAAATCCTGCCGTTTGCAACAACATGGTTGAACCTTGAGATTATACTAAGTGGAGTAAGTCGAGACAAATACTGTGTGAACTCACTTATATATATATATGGAATCTAAAAAAAATTAAAACAACCAAACTCAAAAAAGGATATCAGATTACCAGGGGCTGGGGGTGGGAGGATTGGATGAAGGTAATCAAAAAGTTCAAACTTCCAGTTTGAAAGTTGTGAAAAGAGTAAATCCTAAGAGTTCTCATCAGAAGGAGAAAAACTGTTTCCTTTTTTGGTATCTCTATGAAGTGATAAATGTTAACTAAACTGATCATGATAATCATTTCACAGTATATATGATTCAAGTTATTATGCTATACAGCTTAAACTGACACAGTGCTGTATGTCCATTGTATCTTAAAAAAATGGGAGGAAAATATCAGTTGAATGAGTGAGATTATCAGCTATAAGGGCTCATCCAATCCACTAATTTTAAGTGAGAATACAAAAATACCTACATTTTGTAGATGTATATTTTTTAAAAACATCAATTTCTAATAAGGGAAGAAAAGCAAATTGAAATGAAATAGTTTTGCCTGTTTGTAAAAAAGACTAAAAGGGAGTGATAATGCACAGTATTTTTGAGTCTTGTGGAGTAGGCAATCTCATCCACTGGTGGAATTGCAAATGGATACAACCATTCTGGGGAAGCATTATGGTAATGTGTGCCAAAATGCAATATCTGAAGATGGCTTGACCGCAAAATTAAACTTTTGAAAGAATTGCAAGGCAGAATTACAAGGAAGTTCATTGCAGTGTTACTGATAATTGCAAAAACTGAAAAAGTGTAAATATCTATTGGAAGGGAATTATGCTAAATGAAGAAGAGTTTTTTAAGAATTGGAAACTAGTATGTGCTTTGGTGAATTTGAATTTTTCTCATTTTTAATTCAAAACAACTGTATTGCCTTTGCCTAAATAAGTTATTTTTTCACATAGAGTATGTCTTTAGGTGTATATTGGGTATTAGTAAATATTAAAAATGTCTTAATAAAACTAATTTTGTACATAACTGAATCTGGAAAAGTGTGAAATATATTTATATTTTTAGTAAACAAATTCTTAAACTGAATAATGACGATATCCACGTTGGATTATTTTTCTAGGCCTATGCCTAAAATAATTGAAAGATTCTAACTGAAGAAAATGAGGCAAAGCTTTTCTGACAATCTGTAGTAGTTTTTGGATTGTGACTATTAAAAAAAAATAATGAAAGAGATAATACACTGTAGAAAAGCCATGGATAAAAAATTTTCATATGACTCAATAAAGGGAAAGAAATCTTATTTATGTTAATTTCTGTGTCATGGTAGATCACAAGTGTATCCTCCAGAGTCATCAGTGTAAAGGTTGAAGAGCACTTACCATGTGCAAGTGGGCACAGTGACTATTCCTAGAGGAAATGCTAAGTTTCCTCTGTTAGTGTACAAGTTACATCTCAAATACCCGGAACCAGCTAAACTCTTGGTGTGTTTTACAAGGTGAGAAATGTCTAAAAAGAAACAATTTTCCATTAAGTATCTTTTGGGTCCATCGGTGCAGGCTACTGTGTTGCACATTCTTGGGGACGTAGAGATTCCTCTGAAACAAGTATAGTCCTTAAGGAGCTTATAGTGCTAGACACTAAGGGTAAATGAGCATACCCACCTAACAAGTAGAAGTATCAGATGACTTGAGTTTTTTTAAATAAAAATGTCACTTGTGCTAATGCAGGATGTACAGACTTACTCCTGGGAGTTGGATTTTATGTATATCTTCAAAAAGGGGGCCTCCCCAGGTTGGCCTGGGGAGATACTCTTCAAGAGGCTGACCGTCAGGGGCACATGGGTGGCTCAGTCGGTTAAGCGTTAGACTTGATTTTTGCTCAGGGTCCTGGGATCAAGCCCCGCTTCGGGCTCCATGCTCAGCGTGGAGTCTGCTTTTCTCTCTCTCTCCCTCTGCCCCTTCCCCAGGGTACACTCGAAATAAATAAATAACTAAAATCTTCAAAAAAAAAAAAAAAAAAAAAGAAAGAGAAAGGCTCATTCTCAAGCTTGACTAGACGCCTCTGAAGCCCAGAAGCTTCTAAGGGGCCCCTCTGGCATCCCCCTGGTGCCACAGCTTCTGACTCAGCCTCTCCCTGCAGCCCCCACGCAGCTTTTTAACCACCCCAGAGTCCTCCCCCAAGTCATGGACCGGATGGAAACAATAAAGCATTTTGTAGCGGAAGGAAATAAATAAGTGGGCCATGGACCACCGGTTGCTAGAAGAACTGACAAGGAAGGGAGAACCTTTTTTTTTTAGTGTCTTTCTAGTCTTAGGTCTCATGGTGGTAAAGGAAATAAGCTAAATAAAGAGTGAAAATGAAATAGTAGAGGGATAGTTGCCTCTAGGAACTTCATTTCTTATCAAGACATTTCCCAAAAACAAAAAACCTTTCTGGGCCCTCCTATCTTCTACTTCTTAAACTGTTAATTTCTCCCCAGGGACACTATTTTCTGAGTGGCTATTATAATTTTTTATTTATTACATATTTTCTAAGAGTCATATTACAGAGAATTAAATATAAGGAATGATTTTTAAAGACTTTATTTATTTGAGAGATCACAAGTAGGCAGAGAGGCAGGCAGAGAGAGAGAGAGAGAGAGGAGGAAGCAGGCTCCCTGCTGAGCAGGGAGCCCGATGCGGGGCTCGATCCCAGGACCCTGGGATCATGACCTGAGCCGAAGGCAGAGGCTTTAACCACTGAGCCACCCAGGCACCCCAGGAATGATTTTTAAATCAGAAAAATATTTTAACCTTTTTGATAGAGTTAAATTTTAAAAACTCAGAGCTTAAGAAGATTTTTAGGGCAAAAGCCCAGAAGACTCCATAAAAATTACCTAGAAGCACAGCTCTTGATGTACTAAGGTTATGCTTATTACCACCATTAGTTTACATTTTATTTTATTCAAAAGAACGCTTGGTTGTACCTTATATGTAATTGCTACAATTTGCCACTTCATATGCTGAAGATAATCTGATGTGGACTCTGATAGCTGGACCACAAAATGGAAACACCCTGGGTTGTTCTCTAAGGGGAGTTTGTCCAAGATCTCTAAAATCTAATCTTTGGGAATTTGCTTCAAACTATATTACACAGGCATACATGTGCTTCATAATTTACACTGTGGATAACATAGCCTAAAAACAACTAAGTTCTGTGATCTTACTATAAATGTATTCCTTCTTCCACTCATTTGGTATGTTTTGAGTAATGCAGTGCCGAATCGGCAGTTTGTCAATTTTCTTCTGAGTTTTATGTTTTTCTCTTTAGATTCCCCTGAACTAGTAAATTATAAACTGCTTGGGAAGAAGGAAGGTATGCAAAGCTCATCACTGATGGGCATGAGGTCATTTAGAAACCCGGAAGGGTGCTGGGTTTAGAATTTGGAATTTCTGAGGCCTCTTTGGCTACTCTGCCATTTTGTTTCTAAGAACACTCTAATTTTAGCTTTAAGGGCTTTCCTTTAGTGGTTCTCAGCCCACTGTGTCTGCACCTGAACTAATCAAGGCCTCTCCCTTCTCAGATGGTTTTGCTCTCACTATCTCTTCCTCCTCTGGGACTGGCCTAGTTAGCTTCTGGGTTAAGTAGGCAGAGGCACTCTGCCTCAAGGCTCTTTCCTTCAGATCTGCTCTAGCATTTCCTCCCCTCTGTGCCAAGCAGGGTCATAATCTTTGCCTCAGGGTTCCTGGCTACTGAACTTCATCCTTGCTGAGGGAAGGGTGAATAGAGAGCCAGAGTTTTGCATTTTTGTCATCTGTGTCTCAATTACAGGAGGGTAGAATATGAACTCTAAAAGAAACTTCCCCTCTGCTTTTCTTGGTCTGGCTTGTCCAAAAACTGGTGCACTTACTTTTCCTTTGGAGTGGTCTACCTCCTCCTTTCACTATGCATTTGTAGCCACGTGAACATTCCTTCTCACAGGAAAGCAGCCCAAGCCCCCTAGTCACTCCCTGACTCACATATAAAATATGGCTAAGATGACATCATTTACTCACTAGGACTGAAAAAAGATTTCCACTGTTGAAATGAATAGAATTTACCTTTAGGGGCACCTGGGTGACTCAGTCAAGCATCCAGCTCTTGATTTTAGCTCAGGTTATGATCTCAAGGTTGTGAGATAGAGTCCCACACCCAGCATGGAGCCTGCTTCAGACTGCTTAACATTCTCTGTCTCCCATTACCTCTGCCTGCCCCGGCCCCAACACTCCCACACATACTTTCTCTCTCTTTCTCTAAAAAAAAAAAAAAAAAAAAAAAAATTACCTTTAAATTAAAAACACTCCATATAGAAAAAGCACCCATGTCTTGGCAACATATTCTGAAAGACTTTTGTGACTAGAATTGTGAAATTTAACAAGTGAAAATACAAATAACTTCAAATTTAACTGGGCATCCCCTATTTTATCTGGCAATCCTACTTCTAAATCCAACAGAACATAGTACAGATTATTTAACGCCTGTTAGCAGATGTTACTGTTTTGTGTCTGGTTGTGATAGAAGATGGTTATTAAAATGTTTTCACTTTAATGCTAGTTTTTTGTTTGTAACCGCCATCATGAATCAAGTGTTTAATAACTTCAAAGACATTGTCTTTTAAGGCTAGTGAATTGCCTTTAGTACTTAAGCTTATATGTCTGTTCTCCTCATGAAGAATAAGGGGGAAAAAAAAAACCAACATGAATAGGATCTTGGAATTATTTGTTGTTCTAGTTGACATGACTAGCAATGTGAGCAATGTGGTTAATGACACAAATTCATTTTGTCCTCCTTACGTGCAGTTTTTTAACTTATATCTTTTTTATCAAACAGAAGTCTCTTTAATGATATACTCTTCTTCACTACCCTTTGTGGAAAGGCCGTTAGCTTCAAAGGTAGCCAGATGGTCATTCAGATCTCTGACACCATTCCAAGAGTACGGGAACCGGTTTGAACATATAACCTAACTACTCTGAGCTGCAGTTCACACTTCTGTAATAAAGGAGGTTGTTTTGAGGATGAAATGAGATAGTATGTGCAAGGATTTAGAATGATAGCTGGCAGATAATGAGCACTGACCAAGCACTAAATCTTGTTTTCCCTTTTTGTCTTTGCTGAACCCCCCCCCATAGCCATTTTTTGTACCCTTTAATGGCGTGCAGCACATTTCTGCATTGCAGTGTGGTTATACTGAATATATTTTTATCTTTCCTACCATTTTAAAAGATCCTTGAGGCCAGGTGATCCCATAGCAGTGGTGAAGTGGATCTGGGAGAGGGGAGGGGTATAGCTCACCAGTTTATCTGCAAAGATAAAAATCCTTTCAGCCTCAGCAGAGGTTAAAATACAACTTTGCAAAATATGATAGAGCATGGAACTGTTAAGATATTTTTCCTACCCAGTGGGATATTTTTCTACTGAATAGGAGAACTAAATATTGAGGTAAACTTTCAGGAATTACTATATGCCAGGCCTGTTAGTTAAAATGCACGTACCTACTGAGCAATCTTTACGAAGCTAAAAATGAGTAGTCACCCTCCACTGACCAGTAAATATACATAGAAGAACTAGTATCCACCGGAGGAATTACATAATTTCAAAAGTCTTCACTTGAAATAATATTACTTTAGCTTTTAAAATACCTTCAAGGGGCACCTGGGTGGCTCAGTGGGTTAAAGCCTCTGCCTTCAGCTCGGGTCATGATCTCAGGGTCCTGGGATCGAGCCCTGCATCGGGCTCTCTGCTCAGCAGGGAGCCTGCTTCCTCCTCTCTCTCTCTCTCTCTCTCTCTCTCTCTCTCTGCCTGCATACCTGTGATCTCTGTCTGTCAAATAAATAAATAAAATCTTTTAAATAAATAAATAAAATACCTTCAAATGCATTATCTTCCCTGATTTCACAAATCACCTATGGGCAAAAGTTAATATTATTAACTGCATCTAATAGACAAGAAAATGAATGCCCAGTGTGATTAGGTAGTCCAAGTTTATCAACTAATAAAAGGCCAAAGAATGTCTTCTGAAATCTAGTCAATACCATGACATCATATTTCTCTCCCAGTTGCAAAGAGAAACTTTTGAATAGTCCATGGCCGCAGTGGTATCAGCATCACAGATGTTTTTTATTTTGCTGTCTTTTAAAAACTAAAGACAACCAGTCCTCAGAATGCGCAATAACATAGCACATATTGTAAGTGACTCTTCAGCTTCTACTTGATATAATTGGAGGTGCCAGGCCCTGTGGCCACGTTAAAAGTATAAAGACTCTGAGTAGTGATGATCCCAAATTAGAGCAGTGGAAAAGTAAGTAGTTCTTTATTTAGTTATGGAGGCAACATTTCAGAAGACCTCCGTGTATCTGTATGTCATCAGTGTCTGTGGAAGTACATTTCCTTCTCTAACAACATTTTAAATGCCAGTTTTTACTCTACCAGCTGTATTTTTCTCAGAGCAATGAGAGAGAACAGAGCTTTCTCAGTTTTGTTTCCTCAGCAATTCCAGTCTTTCTCTCCTTCTCAGTACATAACTGCCCTTTCTTATTGTCTGAATTAATTGAGATTATTCAGCGTGAATTCTTTTCTCTTCCTACCTCTGCCTGGCAAAGTCACCGGTCCTCCCTTCTCTTCAGCTTGTCTCGGAGGAGGATGTGTTCTTTCTCCCCACGGGGCTGTCCCTGCTCCTGCTCCTTGATTTGCCCCTTGACAGCCCCTCCAGTGATGTTCTCAGTTCTCTTCTTACAGCTTCTGTTTCTCCCTTGTAGCTTATTAGCAAACTGTCTTTAAAACACCCAAACACACACAACCTCTCAAACTATAGAGTTCCCTTTTATTTTGGTCTTTGCAGAACTTATCAAAAGAACTGTTTGCACTCATGGCCAAGGTTTTCCCCTCTAATTCCCTGCAGCCTAATTTATACTTCAGTATCCTATGGGAACTACTATCCTGTAGGTCACATGCAAATTATCAGATCAACAAGAACTTTCATTAATCCTTAGCGTCTGAGTTTTGGGGTTTGAGAACCCATTCATCTTCTCCCTTCATAATTCTTTTTTGGGTTTTTTTGTTTGTTTTTTTTTTTGTTTTTGCTGTTTTCTGTTTTTCCCAGCTTTATTGAATAATTAACTTAATAATTCTTTTATTTAAATATGTAAGTTTTAATGAGGTATAATTTACATACTGTAAAATTTATTCTTTTAAATTATATATTCAGTGGATTTTAGTACATTCACAAGGTTGTGCAACCATTACCACTATCTGATTCCCAAATATTTTCACACCCCCCTAAAAAGAAACCCCCTACTCATTAGCAGTCAATGTGTTTTATCTCCTCCCTCTAGCTTCTGGCAACTGCTAATCAATTTTGTCTCTATGGTGTTGCCTTTTCTGAGCATTTCATATAAGTGATTTGTACAATGGGTGGTCTTTGTGACTGACTTCTTTCACTTAGCATAACGTTCTCAAGGTTCATCCATGTTATGGAATCTGTCAATATTTCATTCCATTTTATGGCTGAGTAATAGTCTATAATATGGATAGACCACATTTTCTTTATCCATTCATCAGTTGATGGACATGTGGGCTGTTTCCATCTTTTGGTTATTAAGAGTAAAGCTGCTATGAACATTCATGTTCAACCGTTTGTATGGACATATGTCTTCATTTCTCTTGGGTACGTACCTAGGAGTGGAATCTCTGAGTCACATGGTTATTCCATGTTCAACATTTTCCAGAAGTCTTTCAACTTCTGTTGCTGTGCATTATCTTCCTTTTTGCTTTCTCACCTCTAAACAAAATGTAGATGTTCTCTAAGTCTGGATCTTCCCCCTCTTTTTACTCCTCACCAGCAATCTAATATTTCCCTTTGTCCTAAATACTGTCTAATCTCTTACTTTAGGGTATCTGTTTTCAGCCCAGTCACTCTGAACCTAGAGCTCTGTGTTCTTGGTATATACTAAAGAAATCTTCCGGTTATCCTACCATCAGGTAAACAGCATCATCTTTTCTCTAAAGCCTGTGCTTTTTAATCTAAGTTCCCCATTTCCAGCAGTGGAATAGCTATTCTCCCATTTACTCTTGACTTAAAATTTTGAAGTCATCATTTACCCCTTCCCAGAAGCCCTTACTCCATGCCCAGTTACTAAGTCCTGCCATTCCACTTTGACAGGACCTCTTGTGATGCTGTTTTAATTAAAGGAGTTCTTGTTATCTCACATTTGGACAGTTGCACGTACCTTTTAGCTGGTCTTTCTACCTCATGCTTTTATCTTTCCTCATTCTCTCCATCACTTCTCATCTGTCCTTCACAACAGGACCTCAGTATTGTCAGGCTTATCTCATCATTTACAGATTTAGCAACATCTGCCTTTACCTTCTAAATAATATGGAGACTTTCTTCCATTGAGTGTTGAGTTATGTCCATTAATTAGCTCCAACCCACTTTCCCATGATGTGTAACTAGCTCCTAAGCTAAGCACATGCTTTATCCAAGATTAGTTACTCGTCAGTGTGTATGATCCCACATACTCTTTGCCTCTACTTGGTGTGGCCATGTTCTCTCACCTTTACAAGATGGACTATTTGTCTGTAAGTTCATCCCAGTTTATATCCACATAAAAACTTAGGTGAGCTTCCCAACTGAAAATAATTTCTTCAACTTATGAACCCCTGAAATGTTTTAAAAACATTTTTATGACCTTTTGATTTTAAACCAAATGTTTCTTATTAGACACAAAATCTTTGAAGGTAAAAACAATGTCGCATCACCTACCTCCTTCTTCCACAAGTGTGTAGTGCTTAGTTCTTTGCTTGGTACATGGGACAAACTTGTAAAAAAAAAATTTTAATGACAAGTAATTTTTTATATATTTTATTCTTGCAAATACTTCCCCAAATTATACCTCTTTTGCAATTTTATTATTAAATTGAGGAGGAAATCCAGAATACAGGGTTCAAATAATTGTTTACTTTCAGATATTATACTATAATTTAGTAGCATGTATTTTCAGTTAGTATCTAGTGTGCTAGTTGACAGTATAACAATGTATCAGTAATAGGTCTTCAGTCCATATCCAAACTAAAGATGGTTATTGGCCTCATAATGAGGAAAAAAAGCAACTGTGGGTATGTGAGAAATAAAAACTAAATCCAAAGTATGTTTGGAAAAATAATAAAATACTTTATAGCAGAAAAAAAAATAACTGAGAGAATGCCCATAAACCATTGTAGTTCCTGGAACATGTACCATAATAAGGAAATATTGTAAAAATCTCAGTTTTAACAATTTTAATAAAATTAGTTCCAATTCCTCTTTACCTTTCATACTTGGGACTTTTGAAGTTAGACAGAATTCCTCAATTTGTGAACAGGAATTGCATTTATATTGCTATAGATTATTTTAATGTTCTATATGGGTTCCAGTAGCAATTCATTATTATTAGCAGCAGAATAAGAAAGAAAATAGAAATATGAATACCAGGCTGCTTAGTATTATTTACTGTAGCCTATGGAATGCCAGCTCTAAGGAAGAGAATGTGTTCATACCATTAAACTGAATATATGATTCTAGACCTGAAAAAACAAAACCTGTCTTAGCCATTAGTTACCATTAATTCACAGGCTTATTTTATGGAAGGGTCTCTGAGCTTATCTGCGAGTTTGGAGCCGTCCTGAAAGATACTGAATATTGGGTTTGTATCTGAACCTTGAGAATTTTGTTAGAACTTCTGAGGATGACTTAAGAATCCGTTCCATCACTTATTCAATACTTCTGTTGCCTTCCTTTGAACTTACATCATGAGTGCTGAGCCAAACAGCCTGGCATTTGGTTGGTAAATAGGATACTTTTAATGAATTACTCACTCTTATTATAGAACCATGAAGTAAAAGATCTTAGCTTCTCAATTTGACTCCCCTAGTAGTCCATGCTATGAACACAATATAGCCACGCATTTATTCTTTAACTTTATGTAAGATATACTGTGGAACCAAAAAAAAAAAAAATTATTGTAAAAAAATATTTTTTAGCAATTAGCTTTTTTTCCCAACAAACTTAGTCTAATTATGGATCAGCCGTGATAAAATGAAAGGGCAATAGCTACAGATGCGTAATTTCACTCGGTAGATTGCTGTTTGAAAATAGGATATGACAATTAGATGATTAATTTTCTTCTATTAAATAGCATTATGAGACTTCAGATTACATTTATCAGTATATTCTCTTTAGTGGGAACATAATGCGAGGAAAGGCCAAACAGAATAGGAATTCATATCTTTTGTGGAAGGATCCGAATACGCTTTTTATCAACCATAACTTGGGGAAAATAATTAGACAATGAAATTCTGTTTGAAAACTTATTTTTACGTTCAGTATTCAAAGTAACACGTTAAAGACATTCTAAGTTAAAGGTTAAAACATGTGAGTATGAGGAGCAAAATTCTGAATGTCCTGCTGGCAAATTTTTTTTTTTTTTTTTTTTTTTGGTTCTTGTTATCTGCAAAGTATACACCCCTTGTCAGTATGACTAGGGAGTGCCTGTGTAAACATTCTTGTTTTGCCTGTTCCACATAATCGTTTCTTGTATCATATTTCTTCTGACCTCGCTATCTGAAACCAATTACAGGAGATCCATTTGGGCTGCATCTATTTTCATAAGAAGCCTAGGCAGCAGTGTTTTTCTCAGAGATGAATATCAACATCAAATATGCTTCTGAGTGCTTTGTTATTTATGTTTCAGAGAGATTTTGTAGCCTTCAGCTCTCAAGAATGTGTCATGCTGTGCTGTTTATACATTGAAGATATTAATGGGTGTAGATGTCATTTTTCATTTTAATGTCTCAAATGCAACAGGCTGATAGGTTAAGCATTCCTATTTTTATGGGGAGAGATATGAGTGATGTCTGTTTTCTCCCAAAATATACATATATTTACTTTGAAAAAAAAGTTATTTATAAATGTTAGAATACTCAACATTTTTGGTTTCACTGGGTGTTTCTAAGCTATTCTCAAACAATTATAGTCATGGTGAAAGTTTTCAGTGTTCTTCAAGAAGAAACAGTATTGACCTGACAGGTTACAAAGCTTTTTTACTCTTAATTCTCATAATGACCTCCTCACTAGAGTTACTCTCTGTGTATGAGAACCATAGGTAGCATAAAGTTACTATGTTGTGGAAGGGTGATATGAACTTTTGTTTTTCTTGCAGAATTTTAATTTATTTGACATTAGACAGTAACTATTAGGAATGGTGTTTTCCATAAATATTTTTCAAGTTTTTATTTAAATTCCAGTTAGTTAACATAAAATGTAACACATTTTTTAAAGCGAGATGCACTGAGTTCTGAAAAACTTGCACATTCCCACACACCTCTGCAGCCTAACAAAAAGTATATCTTTAATCTATTAGAAATATTTTTATTCATCTTTTCAAGATATTTTAATTTAATCTGATTCCAATTTTTAAAATGTCCTTCCTTAATTTTCTTTTAACTTTACTAAAATTAGATCACTTCATTAAGTAAAGTGCGCTCTTAATTCAAAACAAATGTGTTTTTGGAAACTAAATATGGTTTGGCTGCCTTAGGAACCTCTTTCTTGTTGTTCACCAGAATCACACTCAGTCATTATTAAAGGAGATTTTGTAAACATCTCTTGCCCTTTGTTCCAAGTTTTTTTCTGTTTTGTTTTGTTTTTGCAGAGTGTGACCATATAAACAGCTCATAGAACTTAATGCCTGGCCCTGGAATTTATATTTCTATTTACCAATTGAAGTGGGCAAGTGATTTTCAAATTAATATTTTATGTAATTTGACACCTAACACCTTCTATTGATGAAAGTATCTTATCTCATAATCTTTCATCTTTTGCATCGCTACAATAATAAATTACAAAGATGAACTAAACATCTCTGAGCAATTGTTTATTGAAATTCAGTCCTAAAATGGTATCCAGAACACTGGGGATAAAAATGCCATGTGATGCCTGTAGTGACAATGCAAACTGCCAAAGATTCCTGCCTGAGAGTTTTAAATCATCCTGATCTCGTGGAGTTGTTTTTTGTCTTCCCACCTCTAAGTTTACTATTGCAGTCTCTACTGCTACTAAAAGAAAGCTGAGATAGGCAAGTGGTCCTTTTACATAAGAATTTGTATTGAAAGATGATCCTGGACTATTTTTAAAGATTTCTCTAAATGTATATAGAAATCAAGGTACTTTAAAACTTTAACTGGCCACTGGTCATACTCCATTATAATTACTACTCCTTTAGAAGCAGTGTACATGCATGCTTTTGTCCAGTGAAATTTTTATGAGCTACAGATCTAATAGATCTCATTTTCCAGTGTCTTTCTATAGTCACTGGGTGTTACATATTCCATTGGATTACTTGTTTGGGTTGAGCCAAATGAACATCATGCAGGGTGATAAAATGAATAGGTCCCTAGGCTTGGGAGACAAGAGCCTGAAATTTTGACCAAACTGTGCTACTGCTTTGGACTTTAATCAAATTATCATTGTATTGCTTCTTCAGTTACTTGTCTATAGGATATAAAGGCTAGGCTAAACAATCGGTAAGTCCAGCACTAGAATTTTCAGTTTGTTTGTGATAACTGATCAGATGATCAGAGTGTTATAAGAGTTTAGAGTTCCATCAGGTATTGGCAGAGTACATGGTGAAACCCAAGTCAAGGACGGCAGGAACACTTAGCCACAAAAACAATGTACGTTCAGTGGTAGTTGTTCCAGTCAAACACTTACAAATTCAAACCTAGAAAGATTATATTGTAGTTTTTCCTTTAAGTTTTGATGAATGAATATTCTCTCCTTGCAGGTGAAAATAATTCATCATGGTGCCATGTGTCTCCTTTACTAGAGTTTTACTCATTGTCATCTAATGGTTTCTTTGATGGGACAGAAACAGTATGGCACTCTGGCCTGGAAGCAGGAGACCTTGAACAAAACACTTGATACTCTAGACCTCATTATTCTCATTTGCTAAACTGAGAGCATCAGAGTAGATGATTTCTAAGAGTGCTTTCAGTCCCAGCCATTCATGATTTCAAGATTCAGAACTGTGCTCATTAGAATCCTTTAAGAATAATAAATGGCTACAGAATTAAATATAAACTAACTAAGGCTCCATGTATACAAAATAAACTAATGAACTCAAAGGGAAAAAACAATCTTGTGAAAAAAATGAGGCAAAATTTGAGTGGATTTTGGTATCAAAGGTGAAAATAGATGACTGATTTTTTTTTTTTGAGAGTTTCACATAGACACAACACAGCCTAAGTCACACTATAGTAATTTCCACTTGAAAAATGTCATTTGGAGTATTTCATAGGTTGCAAGTAAAAAAAGGAGAGCAGTATTATTTAGAATAGTAACTGAAATATTTTAAACTAAGTTTTGCGACAATAGAGTATTTATGGAATTTTTTATTTGGTCTTTCTTTTTTTTCGAAGTGAACTTTCTAATAAAATTGCCTGTGTTCACTGGAATGTGCCATCCTTAGAAACACTTAGGTTGTTAATTACTTGAAAAACTGAAAAAAAAAAAAAAAACCCACGAAAGATTGCTGTGAGTGAGTGTGTCTCCCAATGTAAGAAGTGTGCTTTACAAACTATGCCAGATCCTGCTCCGGGAAGACAAATCAGTGTTGTTAGGGGACGGTGCTAGTGCCTTCCGTGTGTTTACTCTGGTTTCTATGTCTGCCTGCCTTCTCAGAAAACTTGCTTGGAGCCAGACTGTAGCAGCCCTCTCTCTGTCTTTTCATAATTGATCAGGGGATGACTGCCTTCCCTGAGGGTTAAGACGTGGCAACTTTTTCTGTTTGCGCAGCATCTCAATGCAGTAGTTCAAACATTGTTCACACCAGCTGGCAGTGTAATGCCATATGCACATCTTGTCAAAGCAACTGTTGTCATGGATACTAGAAACTCTCTTAAAAACCAGATCATTGATTCCAATCAAAATTGTACTTTTTATCAGCTTGGAATCTCAATTATTATAGTAGAATATTGATCTAAGATATTTCTCCCATCATGAAGAATTTACCTCATATTCTAAAACACTGAAAAACAGAGGAGGGCAATGATTTATTTTAGTCATATATGCTGAAAAATTTCATCTTTAGTGTTCATTGAATTCAGTTATTGAGAGAAAAAAATGAGTTCCAAAGTAGAGGCTGTTAAAAAGTTTTTTTTTCCTTCAGTTTACACTGCTGCTTTTAAAACATCTCAATATGTATTTTTATGGCATTCATTTTATATGTTTATATAATACACTCATCAAGCTGTCCCTCCTCCTGTAAAAGAAACGCTTACATTAATTTCTTATGTTAAGTTTTATTTTCCTGAATGGGGAAAAAGAAAACATAAAAATAAATGAAAACATCTTCTATTTTGATTGGTATTCTGTCACACATAGAAACAAACCTGATTGGTTGAGTGGTAATTTCTTTGTTCTCTGATTTTGCTAAGAATGCAAATGAAAACCACTCAATTTTATTTGGCATTAAAACTGCACTTTATTTTGTCAAAGGAGAGGTTTCCCCTTGAATTGTAAGTACAAAAAAAGTGTTTTTAATCTTTAGTGAAAATCCTTATTAATTCACTTTCAAGATAATCTGATGTTGATTTGTCAAATTTAATTACAGCTTCCGGTAACACTTGAAGTCTACTGCTTTTGCTTCAAAATTGTAATATGAAAATGCAAATTGAATGATAATTTAAAAGGGAGTGGGCATTTTAGTTGAACACTCAAAGACAAGTTCCTTGTGGAAATGAGGTTATTGATGCAGTTTATGATTTTTCCTCTTTAAGCACTTTAAACAAATTAACTTTATTTCCTGCAGGATTACATGTATCGCCATGACTTTAAGTAAAGTTGTATATGTGTGATATGTGGAATTTTTATTTCACATTAGAAGATCTTTGATAATTCTTTCTAGAAAGGAGGATGGGAAAGGGGTTCTCATATATTGAAGCATTTTACTATTAACCAAGGAATAATCAGTTATTGATAATCAATTTACCTGTCAACAAAGTATTTAGATATTGCTCCCTTTTTACTTCTAGGCTCTCCAAGCAGCAAGACAACTTCTCTTACAGCAGCAAACAAGTGGATTGAAATCTCCTAAGAGCAGTGATAAACAGAGACCACTGCAGGTTAGTAAAGCATTCTTGTCCTTGGGATCTTATTTTAAAAGATGCTCATAATGATAACAAATGTGCAGACCCAGTTGTATATATTCAGAAAATTTTTACATTTGTATATGTCAGTAATGTTAATTCAAAGAGAGAGCTCATTTTATCTTCTTGAAAGGAAAACAAAATTTCTATTCCCACAGATTTCAAAAGTCTACAAGGTCACTTATTATAAAAATTATATAAAAAAACACATTTGGTAAATGTAGGCATGAGAAGTTTTATATAAGACTCACTTGTGGGATTTTAACAGAATTTTATTCACAAACAAGTTAAAGTAAAATGTGAAATTTCTTTAAAAGCAAAGCCATAGTAAGATGGTATGGAAGAAGACAAAGCAGTCTTAGACAACCCTCCGCAGTTGTATCCAAGTGACAAATGCAGAAAACCTCCAGATTGCCAAAAAAACTGTTTGAGTTTGCCAAGGAGTTATTGCTGTTGCTACAGTTATAAAAACACATTCTGGAGTTTGTTGTCCTTATTCACTATGTTTGTCCTGTGAAGCTGATAGTATGTATGTCCTTTAAAGTAACTTTTTGTTACATAATATAACCATTGTTTTATATAATCTTACCCAGAGCACGTAGGTCATTGTTTGGGGAGAAGAAACATTTTTAGGGTGTAATTATTAAATGTTTGGAAGGTAGAATCTGAGGTTACATAAAACATCTTTCAAAATGTTTATCAGCTCTGTTGAAAGATAAGCAATGTTTTTTCCCGCATCATGTGCTATGTACATGTCTAATAAGGCAAGCTTAGTTTGAAAAAAAGTAAGCATCTTTCTTGTTTCTTTATTTTACCAAAATAATCTTGGATTTTTTTTAATGGCCTAGCTGTCTATTTTCATTTTCAGGTGTACTCCTAGAGGTTAGTAACTAAGTCTTATATATGATGGCCTCCTGAAGCTAAGTATGTATGACAGAATTACAGGCTACTGATCTACACAATCCAGAAACTACTTATTATGTAAAAACTGGATTAAATTTTTGGTCCCTAGACAAATTTGAGATGAGAATATGTATTCTTGGGAACAAACCCATTTGTGGGAGGTGGGTGGGAAGAAGGAGGACTTGTGGAGAGGGGATGTGTTCCAGTAGTCTAAAGTTCACATGTCTGCCATGGTTGCAAAAGTTGTATTGAAACAGCCTGAGTTTAAGATTCTTTTTTTTTTTTTTAAATAAATGCCACACTCTTTTGTTTAAACTAATCAGTAATTTTATGGTGACACACTTTCCTCACCATCATCTCTCCCCAAGTTAATGCCAGTGATTGGAGTCTTTCCATCAGAATTGTCTAATTCCAGGACAGCCTCTCCATACATTTTCATGACAGAGAAAAATTTACATAGAAGGCACAGAAGATAGCAAATGAAATGTTTCCCTCACTGTGGCTTCAGAGGGAAATTTTACACTGTTGTTGGTATAGCAAAGGGGGTTAGATGCTGGCTGCATAAGCCAAAGGTAGGAGTTTATTGTTTCGACTTTTGGAAAAACTCTACATACATATTGTCCTACTTCTGTTTTAACATGTCTCTGACAAAGTAAACAAAGTAGTTGTTCCTTCCTCCCCAAAGCTAAGTCCAGTAGAAGTTTCTTTATTGCTGGTTACCAGGGCATCTCTGGAAAGAATGGCTGGGCTTTAGTTTTTCTTTCTTTTTTTATCTTTTTCTTTTTCCTTTTTTTTTGGTTGTTGTTGTATTGGAAGGCAAGATTTGATACTTTGTTTAACTAAAATATACATACTTTTTCTTAGAAAATACATATAATGTAGGAATATTAATGACTCTAAAATCAGAAATTGTTGCTCATGTACCAGATGTATAAATAAAATTTTGAGCAGAAGTCCTCAATTTTGTTATTTTATTGTGAAAGGGTGATTGAAAGGAATTTAAATACCTTTTAACAATTTCAGGTGCTAAACATTACTACAAAGACTTTTCTTGTGTCACTTATATTTAGTGTTTTATGATGCACATTAATATTAATATATCTCCATTGTATAAATTATAAAACTATAGCATTTCTTCATTAGCTTGTATTTTAGTCAGGTCTAATGCCAAAATCTCATAGAAATGAACAGTTGGTTTTTATGAATGAGAATTTAGAAATAATGAATGAAGACTTAGCCGTTTACCAAAATATACACTGCTATTAATATAATGTGAGCCTAAAGTTTTAGTATTTCATAGTATTTGATATTTGATAAGTTTAGCAACTATAAACATTACTGGGATTGTGTTTAAAACCTAATAGCATTTTATACTAGTTTACATATGCTGTTAAATGAGGATATTAGGAAATGCTTATCCTTGCATCCGCAAATACTATTTAATGTGAGTTGCATGCACTATTACCACTTATGTTAAAGAAACGGGTTGAATATTTTTGTTAAAAATTTTAACCATTTAGTATGAAATTAACACTTTAAAACTTTTACGATTTTCTCACAGTCTGGTTCTTTTTCTGCTTAACTAAGAGTTTAACCAATCTTTGAAAATAGAGTTGGTGTAGATTATTTCTTAAAATTCATAAAGATAATTGAACATGTTTCAAAATCTGCACTTGTACAGGCTAGGTATTTGGTGCTGATAATAGATCATGGTGATTTGTGCTTTTTCAGGCATAACACGTTTTTGGAGGACCAAAGGAGAGTATGCGTTTTTCATTTTAAAATATAGTTTTGATGGAGAACTATTTCATAAAGTTTGAAAAAATATGATTTTTTAAAAATCTGTTTTGATGGCTCAAGTCACAAGAACAATATTAGGTCTTGTTACACTCAACTGATTTCTTTTAAATGTTGAGAAGAGGTAGCCAGATTTGAAGTGTGACATGGTAGAGAGTCTATTTCTAGCAGACTAGTATTTATCTATTACTTTCTCATTTACATTTTTCAGGGTTTTGTGCTACAGATGGCATAGATATTAGCCTATCTAATACAAAAATGGAAAGAAAAAATCACATCTGACAAGCTTGAGTATCGATTGTATAGTAATTTCACTTTCATGTACAGGTATCTGAATATATGTATTTGAAACATGTTTACATTTTCTATTCATTACATAAAACACCAGTTGAATAGGTTCAATCAGTAGGTAAATTGATTAATGACATATTGATGAATAATATGTAAAGATTGTGATGCAAATGGGAGCTGATATCAACCTAAGCATTACCAGATGTTTCTTCCTTACATGCTTACTTTGTACCCCAGAAAACATACTATAACAGCTGAAGACAGCCTCTTATCTTGATTTCTGATATTTATTAATATCTACTCCTAATACTTCCTAAACTTGGTATCCCCACAGTGGTCCATAAAAAGAAAAAGCAGCCAAAGAGAATAAGTAATACTTTTAATTTCATGAAACTAATTTCCAGATTAAATTGCTTTTACTCTATTTAATAACACACATGTACACAGAGACGCACATTTGCATATGCATATGCACACATGCACACTTCCATAATCTGTAAATTTTAATTTTTTTTGTAAAATACATTATCAGTTTTCTAGCCTATGACAAATCTACTTAATTTAGTTTAGGTATGAAAATTGGTCGCATTATTGTTCTTGTTACATTTACAGCCATGAGACAGACTTGTGGTTCTTCAACAGCTGTGCAGAGCAGAGACGTAAATTTAAGGTAAATGACATTGCTTTGCTATCTTAGATGAATATTAGTATATAGTATTGTAATCACTTCCTTCATTGTAGGTTAAAAATCTAAGGTTCTCTTTTCTAATAGGTAATCAAACTTTTTAAAAATAACTGTGTTAAATAGTTGAATATTGGAAGAATAAAAAGCAAAAGTGAATTAAACTTAGGGGTCTTATTCTGACTCTGCCACAAACTAGTTACATAAGTTTAAGGAAGCCACTCAACATTGTTTAAAATAAAGGCCTTGGGGGAACTTATCAGCAAAATATTACAGTCTGTGCTTACAGATTTATTTTTTTTCACGTAAGTTATAGGCATCTTAATTTTTTAGGAATAGCTGTTTCTTGCTGGGTTTTAACTTAAGAGTTAAGGAGTATGATTGTTTGTTTGTTTGTTTGTTTTCAGTCACAAAACACTTTTTAATTAACATACCATAGCCAAAAATAATGTTTTGGAATCAAAGTATTAAATCCCATATACATGGAAACCACTGTGCAAGTATCATTTATCATTATCTGGGGAAACTTTGTTCTGTTTAATGCCTTGAACTAGTTTTATAAATTAATTTTAGGAGAAATATAAACTACACAAAGAATTATTTTACCTATGTATTTACTTTGATAATCTACATTAAAATATGTTGTGATATGATACAATTTAGCAAATTTCTATCTTTCTCTACTTCTTCAGTTCAAAATGCTAAAATTAACATCTGCTGACAAAACAAATTCTGCAGTAAACTGATCAGCACTTCTAAAATTTCATGTTCTAGGAAAAAATCAAGAATAAGATATAAAATATGAATAATGAAATATATCTCCTAGGAGAAAATACTAATTGTAGGTCTAGAATTAGACATTGATAAATATGCTTAGGAAATTATAAAAGTTCATGCATACATTGGTAAAGAATACTATTGAATATTTCCTCTTCAACATAATTTCTGATTTCTAGTATGTAAGAATTAGAAGCTAAAACATGTTTTGTTTCAAAAACTGAGAGTGGCATAATAAAGAAATTTGCAGTATGGTTTAAGTAGGACAATGTACTGTGATGCAGAAAATTTAATAGTAGTTTTTTAAGTTTTTTTGTTATTTATATTTCCTGTGTATCAAAAAGTTAAGCGGCATCTCTAATACATTGTTTTGATATCATAAATTATAAATTCTAAAAAGTTTAACTTAAAAACTATTCGCAAGAACCGATTATGCCTTGTATAGTTCTGATTTTCCCATTACAGTAGAGAACATTTCGTAAAAGGCAACATGAAGTAGGCAGTTTTACAAGAATGTTATAGAACAAAATCTTTCCCAAAATACTGTGAAGTTGCCACCTGTAGCCAGCTGCTCAAGGCTGACACCCTGTGGAAGAGGCTCTAGGATGTCCAGTCTATCACTGCTAAGTATCATTATGTGGAAAACTTGTGTATGATCTAATCATGGCATGTAGGAAAAAGAACATATGTTTTGAGTCTGAAGCCTACCTTGCTTTTGATCAGTTAGTAGGACTTTGGATAGAGTCCTTGGGATCCATCTCTTGGAGGCTTTTACCTCATCTCTAGAAACGGAATAAGGATACCTATCTTGCAAGATTGTTATGAAGACTAAAAAGAATATTATATAAAGTAACTGGCGTAAATCCTTGCACTTATAATGAGTTAATAAGTAATTCCCACTATGATAAGCTCTAGAAAATTGATATTTAATCCAAAGTTATACATATTCCATAATATGGTTACTTTTGTTTGGCCATAATTTTCACTATTCACTACATATGCCTAATTTATAGGAAAGCAGCAGTGAGTGTTTAAGGTACTACTCAAGTATCTCTCCCTTCTAGAGACCCCCAAAGCATCCATATTTCACACTTGCCACACATAAACTTACATTTTAATGTTTATCTTTCCTACCAGACTCTGAGCTCTGTGATAGCAGGTACTATGAATGTCCTGTTCATCTCTAGTGCCTAATGATGCCTGGTGAATAATAGAGCTCAATAAATACTTGTATAAATGCTATGAACCCTAAATGCCAAGCTAACAAGTATGTCCTGTATGGTTTAGGTAGCCGGGACCTTAAAGGCTTTTGATAAGCAAGTGATATGATCAGAGCAATGTTTTGTGAAGATCTAGTCGACAGTGGAGCATTTGGAGAATGTTTGGGGGGAGGGGAATTGAGAGGGATCTGGAATAAGGATAAACTTTTAAAAAATGGTTTAAATAGGCATCTGATGAATTGAGCCTTAGACATGTTGAGTTTGAGGTAATGGCAAGAAAAGTAAGTTGAAATAGCAAACATTTAGAAAATTACAACTTGCCAGAGAGGTTACAGCCAGAGACAAATATTTGTGAAATAATCCAGAAGTGATAGATAAATACTTGAGAGTGAAGATTTCTGGGAAAGATGATTTACCAAGAGGAGCTCAGTAATATCCACATTTTTTAGAGCAAGAAGTAAAAAGCAGAGGGGGGAAAAAGGGGGGGAAAGGAAGAACCAAATTAGCATTTAATATATCAAGGAAGGTCAAGGAACAGAGCAGGTTTTAAAGATGGAGCTTGTCAACCAGAACGAGCAATGTTCATGAGGATGAGCATTTTCATACATTCAGTGTTGAATTGCAACATTAGTGGTTTTTAATCTCCTTCTTTCTTTGTCATTCACCAGTAACTCTTAGGATCTGCAGTATAAGGTGATCAATAATGAAGGGGGAGGGATGTACTTTAATGTTAATGTTAAATAGAAAATTGAGAATTAGTAAATGTACGTTTATTTCTCAGATTTCTGTGTGTCTCTAATTGTATAAGTAAATGTATATTGCGTATCTAATACTGAGTTCCCATAAATTAAATCTGGAAGAAAACTGCTTTCTAGGAGGTTAAATTTTCTCTTTTCTTACCTACCCAAGCACGTGTTTCATTGTGTAATCCATTAGGATTCTAAGAACATATTCCCTTGACTTCTCCATCTTAACTAAAGTGAGAGGAGGGAAGAAGTAGAACATTAATATTGTTAAGGGAGCTCTCCATAGGATTTAAGACTTAGGCTGTGAATTTTATCTTAAGATGTTTGGAGGTGTTGTACAAGCTAAATTGAATGACAAAGTGAACAGTGTGAATACGTGATTAAAGACAAAAAGTGAAATTATTTTGAAATTCACTTACATTTAAGATTCCTTGTGTTTCCTCAGTGGATTCTATTCATGTTTCTATCATCCTGCATTCTACATTTCCAGTTGGTTTTCTTAAAATTTCTCTGCTACCTTCACCTTTTCTACTATATACTCTTTCTTCCTTTATCATCCTGTTCTTTTCTCGCATCATGTAATCTTGTCCAGTTTGCTTAATCTCTATCCCTTCAGTCACAGATTGAGAAAAGAGGAATTTTAAATGCCTGTAATTACTTAATTCTATCTTGAACCTAAAAGATATTCCAGCATATCATCTTACCAACAAAATAGGAAAACTGTGCTGCTTCTTACAATCCAGTATCTGATATTTAGTTCTTATCTTGCCCCAAGAAAAGTTTCCATCTTGCTTTTTTAAGTTGTAGTTTTAGTATGGAAGGAGCTCTGCTCTTGAATATCTCAGCTACTTAGGACCCTGGGGCATTTTGTTGAGTGCTAGCATTCTCCTGTTACTGATAACACTTACAGGTGGCTCTTTAAAAGTCACCATCAGAATGGTTACCATCATTCCTTAAATCCTTTTGTCAGATTTTCCAGAAAACTCATTGGGAGATGAATATTCAAACTAGAATTGCTTGGGATAGTTATATTAAATGGCCAGTTTTTCATGGCGATCTCAAGTTGTGTTGATTATGATTATTTAAATAATGCTGAATTTGGAAGTACAGCATTTTGAAATGATCAAACAGAAGTATAATGAATTGTTCTTTCAAAAATATTTAAGTAAAAAAAAAAAATTTAAGTCACCCTACCTTAATAAGAAAATCATATAAGCTCATTATAAGAATCTAACGCATTTTAAGTTAAATTATGGTTGGGCACTAAGTTACTTTTCCCAAAGGCACTTAATAAATATTAATAAATTGCTATAGTGTAGTAGATTTTTTAAGATAAAAATTGTGTCTCTGATTAGATAAGGAAGAAACCACTCATGAGAACTAATTATAGTAGACCCTTGACATTCACGAGGTATGCATCCTGAGATCTTCATGAACCCTCAAATTCAAGAAATTCCGAGTTCAAAAACATGAAGAGATCTGCAGGCTTCCTTCCAAATCCTGTTCTTATTCTGAATCAGGCTACCATTGTCATCTGCTGAGTATAGCATAAGTTAACAGCTTCCAGCTTTCAATAAAGTCTACCTCTTGACTAATATTTTTTAAAGAAGAAACTTCTTTTTTTTTTTTTTTTTTTTTACATCACAGGCTGTCCTCCATCAATGATAACAGGTAGAGAACAGCAAAACTACATTCATGATAGAAGAATCCATGGGAGTGAAGGGGTTAGTTTATGTCAGTGAGAAGTCAGTAGTCTTACCGATTGCATCAGCCTCCTCCCAGCATGCTTGATTCACTTTCATGGCCTGACAAATTACAGAAGTGTAACGCCTGAAACCTTGCAACTTGGTCGTCTCAAAATAATCAGGCCAATCCTTGGCTTCTGTGAACTTTGAGAATCCGCTGTGCTCAATCTTCCACTCTAGCCTATGTGGGAAAGAATCCAAAGTGAACAAACAAGTTTCCCCACCTTACTCGCTGATATTTTATGTGAAGCATTGGAAGAAACACTGGATATTACGGTTAACATTTCCTCCTCCTTAATTTTAAATCTCAGGGACATTAATAAATGACCTGGAGTACTCTTTCAGAGTAAAAGTTGCCTGGAATGTTTTTAAGCGCGTGCAGGAGGGCAGTGTCTTAGGAATGAAAAGACCCTATTAGAAGTTCAGTAGAGGAGTAGAAGCTTTATGTTAACGACCATGGGTTGTTGGCTGTTTGGCCCAAGCATTTTGAGCTTGATAGTTTAGTCCTGAAATGAGAGAGTCCCTGTTTACATTTAGTTAACAGTTCAGTCTCATCTGGCTTACCTAAAGGTATTTGGTGGCTATTTTTTTAAACCCTTTGTTGTTTGATTGTGCCGATTTTTTTAAAAAAGATTTTATTTATTTATTTGTCAGAGAGAGAGAGAAATAGAGAGGGAGCACAAGCAGCAGAAGTGGCAGGCAGAGGGAGAAGCAGGCTTCCCAGCGAGCCCAATGCGGTACTCTGTCCCAGGACTCTGGGATCATGACCTAAGCCGGAGGCAGACACCTAATGGACTGAGCCACCCAGGTGTCATGATCATGCCAATTTTTATAGTTTTATCAGTATAGATGTAGAACAGGTGGTACCTAGTAGGTAAGCATTATCATAACACAAAATAGGCAGAAAATTCCTTTGCACAGTATATAAATTCTTACACTTCTGATGCTAACACTTGCACTGCTGTAAAAACTGCCACCTTGATATCTTCTACTGTGAGTGCTACTGCAAGTTCTCAAGTGACAAACCAAGGAACGCACTGAGCATTCTGATGTGCTGACAGGAGGAAAATCTGTTGTCTTGCAGAAAAACTCTAGTAAATTCTTCAATAGAATATCTTTGTAAAAACAAACCAAAAAAACCCCACAAGGAATAAAATCGTTCTCTTCATATTCTGCCTTTCTTCCCATAGAACCAAGCATGTGACAGACATTTAAAACACACTAACTGGTGATTCCAATATGATTAAAGATTTAGTTTCTCAAAAACTAGGGCATCATTGCCAAGTTTTCTCTTTATTACAGGAGAATGTATTTCCCTTAATCAGTAACAATCCCTAGTCTCCTACACAGTCTTAGACTTCATTTAGTCCAGTGATTTCCAAATACGAGCAATTCCTTGAAAACCTTTAAAAAATGGCGAATTTAGGGTCCACCCCAGACTATTGGGTAAAACTTTGGAGGGGATGGGATTTTGGAAAATCAAAATATTTTAGACTCTCCAGAAGATTCTAATGCAACTGGTATATGTAGTAGTATATGCAGGAACCCTGAACTACTCTTCTGCAACAGTGGGTCCCTGTAATAAAAAAGTACTGAACCTGAATTCTCTTATTAATATACTGTGTTATTTTTCCCCTCTGAGACTCTGTTTTCCAACCTACACAATGAAAAAGCTGAATAATGATACTTCATGCTCCTGCCAGATTTAGCACTCTTTGAATCTTTATCCTGTTTTGTTTTTCTTTGTTTGCTTGTTTGTTTATATATACATATATCCTTAAATCTGAGCTCATTAAAAAGGCCCCTGAGTAGGTTTTTTGAGACGTTTCTCTCTGTTTATTTTTTCCAGGATCATTTCCAACAATATTGTCAGGATTTTTATTTTTACTTTCGGTCAGTTCTCATCAGTACTGTTATCAGTAAAATCTTTACTGGTGAACTCATTCTCTTCTTATCTTTGGTTTTAAAAAAAACAGTATGTGGGGGTAGCTTAGTCAGTTAAGCTTCTCTTGATTTTGGCTTAGGTCATAATCTCAGGGTGGTGATAACAAGCCCCTCTCAGTGTAGAGTCTGCTTGAGATTCTCTCTCTCCCTCTGCCCCTCCCCCACTCACTTGCACACACTCTTTCTCAAAATAAACAAATATAAAAAATAAAAATAAAAAAATAATATCTGCTTTCTAAAGTCCTCAGTAGAGATCCACCATGCCCAGTTGGCTTCCCTTTCCATGTCAGAAACCTTAAGGAAAGGCTCATTGGCTTCAAGACAGCTGTCTACTGCAATGGCCCTAGCATACTGATCTCATTGTCCACCACACACTTTTTACATGTTAAATGAGCAGCAGTTTCTCTAACATTGCTTTATGAGTGTACAAAGCTGACCCTGCCTTTCTCTTTCTCAGTATGCACTTTCCACCTTCATCTAGAAAACTTCTGGGTATCTTTTAATTCCCATTGTCAGCTACTCCGTGAAGTCTCTTTTGATATCTTCTCCTGACACACACACACACACACAAATAGAATTTATTCCTTTTTATACATTACTTCTATGTCGTATACCTACCCCTATTTTTGTATGTATCACACCAAATCGTAATTACTATACACTCCTTGAAGGCTGGGACAGTCTTACTTATCTTCGTGCTTCCAGTGTCTGGCACATAGTATATTTTGTGTAAATATATGGTGTCCATTGACCAGTGCTAGTCTGTTATCAAGTTCCCCCTTTCTCCAAGGCTCTGGGTATATTTTATTAGTTGCACATTGGGGCATCTCAATTCAGATCAAGTTGTTTTCAACTGAAATTATTTATCTCTCCCTACCCTTATCCAAAGTTTTCATCAACTTTTCTTAATTGTGTTCTTCCATCTCCAGGCATAAGCCTTTCTCATATAATTGGGCCATATTCTTCTGCCCTAATGTGAACGTTACCCTTTTCTTCAGGCTTTCAGCATGGCACAAAAGGCTATCTATCATCATATACCTGATACATTACACTCAGGACTTAAACCTTACTGCTTACTGAACATGCTATGTATTTATTTATTCATTCATTCACAGATGTTTATAAGTTGTTTCTTCTATACCAGGTACCTTCCAGGGCACCATGAATTAAAAGAACTCTGATACCTACTTCCTTTTGTTCTTATCTCTCCCTCTGTTTAAAACTTCGTTCCCACCCACCCCTTTCTTTAGTTACCAAACTCCTACACAACCTTTAAAGCCCTATTCCCTCAAGTCTTCTCTGACTCTTCAGAGAGAAATAATCCCTCACCCATATGTATTTCCAGAACCCATATCATACTTTTATTTTATTATCCCACATATATTAGTTATAAAGATTCAGTTATATGATTCAGGTGACATTACCCACCCCCTCTCAGGTTGCTAATAGATCTTATCTTTGCTATAGTTAGGCAATCTGTTTATGAAGAATACTTCAACTGATTCCTTTTCCTGTGTAGACAATATGTAATATATTTATTTAACAATAACACTAATACTTTTTCCCTTTATCTTTTCTTAAATATTTTCTTTCCTGATTTTATCTTCTGGTTTATTAATTTTATATATGTGTAATATTTTGCTTACAATAAGCTCTTTCTTCCCTAATCAGTCTGTTTCTTTTGAATAAGATATACTGCTTCATTATTCGGTACTAGTCATGCTTCTAACCCCACTAAATATCAATGATACTTTTACTGGGGAACTGGAAATAAGAAGTCTGCTTTTAACAAAACTATGTTGGAAATGTACAGGATTACAAATGAGATGTCATCAAGGAACTATACTCTCTATTTATTTATTGGTATATAACTTTTATGAGTTGATTATATCTGTTGCTTTAGTCATATGAGTTTTGAACATTTCCACTAAAATACTATCTAATTTTCTGTGAAGTTTATCATCTGCTGTATTTAGAAATACAGATTTTTTTTTCATAAAACATGAACTCCATAGACACACAGTCCAGATTGGGCTGGTAGAGCTGCTCAAGGATGATACAAAAGACCTGCCTTTCTTTTAGCCTTCTGCTCTTCCCCTTTGTGTGGCCTTTGTCTTCATGGTCACAAGATGGCTGCCCCTTCTCCAGACGTAATGTCCATGTTCCAGGCAGAAAGAAGGGGAGAGCAAAATACAAATTAGTGTGTTCCAGCTAAATCAGCCTCCCTTTAGTAACAAGTGTTCCAAGAAGCCTTACACAGGAGCTTCTCTTTCCTTCTAGTTGGCCTGAACAGTATCACGTGAACATTAATTGCTTCAACTGAATCTGGGAAACTGATTACATTTAATCGGGTACTTCTACACTAAACAAAGTTTGGATCCTTTTCATAGAGAAAAAAGGAAGGATAAATATTATAGTAAGTACCTAATAGTGTCTGCCACCAACAGTTTACCATATACATTAGTACCAACTCATGTGGCCTAAGGGGTATGTGAAAAGAGATTTTATGACTTGAGATACTTTAGTGACAAGAAATTTTGTTGTTGTTTTCTTTTTCTTCAGGAAAATTAGAAAGATACAAACTTATGTAACATGACTAAAGATCAGTGAGTTGTAGGGCTTTATTGTAAGTTTTAGTATTTTTAGTTACAACTAAAGTATTCTTAAAGATTCAGTATATTTTCAGTACTTGGTAAAGTACAATGCTACATCAGCTAAGCAGAGGTGATTCTTCCCCTCCAGGAAGTTGCTACCAATGTTTGACCCTACTGGTTAGGCACCCTGGTGCAACATACATGGGCAATAGAACAAATACTGGGAAGTTTAAGTAAAGCATATGCATATTTTGCAAGTGGAGAAGCCAGTATTTTTTGAAAGGTGATTAAAAAAAAATCGTTGAGGCTGAAATTTAAATAAGTTAGGGTCAAGAGAAAATTTTTCATTTGGCTCTTACATATTAGGTTCTGGTATTGCTGGAAAGCTCAAAAAAGTCCTAACTTCCTTCCAGCTACAGTGAAGATAAAAGATGTACTCCATACTTTTCCTGTGTGTCCTGCAATTATCTGTATTACAAGCGACCACACTAGGAAAGAAAGGTACTTTGTGGGGCACCTAGAGGAAGTTCCAAGGAAACCTTGTTCTCCTTCACCTCCAGATCCACTGACTTGTATGAGTTCCTGCTGTGTTCTGTCCTTTGGATACTTTACCCCTGATGGGTCATTTGATTCCCAGCTAAGCCCAGAACTGGTTAGTGCTGCTCCTGTTTTACCTACAAGGAATCAGAGAGCCAGAAACGTTCAGTAACTTTCCCAAGGACTTAGGGTTGAATATAAGTTCTGACTGATTACAAGGTCACCTTTTCCAGCCATGCTTTGAATTGGAAGTGAGTGGGGTACCTAGATGGGCAGCTCGGTCGATTAACCATCTGACTCCTGATTTTGGCTCCAGTCATGATCTCAGGATTGTGAGATCAGACTCCCATCGGGCTCTGTGCTGGGCACTGATTCTGCTTAAGATTCTCTCTCTCTCTGGAGCTCTGCCCCTCCCCCACTCTCTCGTACCAAATAAATGGAAATGAATGAATCATTTCTTCAGAAATCCTCAGTTTGGGAACAGGTCGGAAGATAGGAAGGACAGAAATTTCTCATTCTGTCTTCAGCTGCCTGTCTAGTTGAAGGCTGACCATTCTGGTGGAGTAAAGAAAGGAAAGTCCTTATGCTGTATGTGACTCTGCCCAACCAAATGAGGATTATTCTGCTAAGTGTTTGTCATCCCTTCATCCAGGGCACCATAAGAATAAGAATTAATCACTGGTTTGAATCTGAGATTCTGTAAATGCATAATGATTTTTAATAATCTTCTCTTCTCTAATAGGTCCTGCATGCTTTTGGTAATTATCCAGGAAAAAATTAAAATGAGTTTAGTCCATCTTCTTCTTAAAATACATGGTTTATGGAATTAGTGCAACTGGATTTTATCTTCCAAACAAAGGAAATAGTATAATGAACTTTCCTTTAGAGAAATACATCATAAATGTAGAGAGCAAAGAGAGTAACCCAAATAACCATATTATTTTTTATTCTCTGTAGTAAAATTATGATCTTTTTTTAAAGATTTTTCTACCTACTTTTTATCTTGCTCTTCCTGTATGTGGTTTCATTTCATTTCTAGTACTTACTTGCAATAGTCATTTTGCATATCATTAGGCCAGAAGATCAAACCCTAATAGTTTCCCAGTGATAGGCAAGACACAAGGTAATAGGGAAATGTTAGAAATAGACAATACTTGAGAGCTTGTTTTTCCTCTGAAGAACATGTCCATTTCTTTCTTTTTCTCGCTTTCTCACTCTTTCACCCCTCTTTCTTTCTTTCATTTTCCCTTTTTCTTTTTCTTTCTCCTTCCCTCTCTCCCCTGCTCTGGCCTTCAGGCCCCATTTTACAACCCCTTTGATAAATTAACTAGAGTATTGAAATCCATCTAATGAAATACAAAGATACATATACATAGAGTTAAAAAAAAAAAAAAGACTCAGGTACTTTCTGATTAGTGATTCCTGAGTCTTTGAGGACACAAGAACTTGTTGAAGCAGTGTGCGTTAGAAACTTGGGTTTCTGATGGAGTGCCAATAAATGGATTACTCACTGCTAAAATGTTCTTGCCATCACTGAAGGCCCAAAATAGCATTGATTCCCGATGTCCCACCAATACAAATGGCTTTGAAAGAAACAAATGTTCTCAACATAATTGATAGAAATATTTCATAAACCAAATTAGAAACGATTACTTAAGCAACTGAGGTAGTTATTTTATTTGGCATTCCCATTTCATAATTTCCAGCACGGCTAAACTAAAACAGAGGTTGGCTACTGTATTTGCTCCTCACACACCACCTTTTTGCTTCCTATTCTATTCAAGTAGATACTTAATTTAAGAAAAAGAGAGTTCTGGAGTAATGTAGAAATAAATCGAAGAGCTTCCTCTATAGAATTTCATAGGAAACAAATGATTCTCCATGCTCCAATGGAAAACCACAAGCTAAAAGCAGAACAGCAGTATGATTTCAAAAGTGGTTTACAGTATCTCCATGTTTTAGAATTTACATCCTCAGTCAGGCAATCCATCAGAGAAATGTGACTGAATGCCCTTAGTGTGTTAGACACTTTGCTAGGCAGACACCATAGGGGATTCAAAAGTGTTCTTACCCTCGAGGAGATGGCAGTCTGACTAGATAAAAGTCAGGATAATAACCATTTTTCTAAGCCATTTTAAACAAAACTCAGTGTTGTAAGGTATAAAACAAAACAACAACAACAAAAACAGCTGCTTGACAGTTATGCCTTTTTAGAGCCTTCTATGGAATAAATTGGATTTTTCTTTTCTCTAAGTATGTAGTCAATCAATCATCCCTCATAGACTAAGCAGAATAAGGTTTTCTTTAATATTGTGCCTCCTTAGGCTTTGTTTGTGGTTCTTTAAAATTGTTTAGGACTGAGTTCCAGATCTAAGAGGGATGCTGAAGTTTGGGAATAAGTCTAAAGATAACAAGTAATATGATAGAGATGATTAAAGGGAAAATGGGGGAGCCGATCATGAAGGGGGTTCACTCAGATTGAAAAACGGAGGGAAAGAGTGAAAAGTTTGTTAAGAATTTCTCAACATTAAAAAGAAACCATCATGCCATGGGTAGTAGGCATTTATTTTTCTGCATTGCTGGACTAAGGCAAGAGTATAAATTCTGCTTTAATGTGAAAAATCAGAGTATCCATAAGCTGAGTCTTCATGACAGTAAAGGTTTTTAAGAGTTATTAACATGTTGTATGAAAAATACAACTACTGTTCTAGGTTCTATTTTCAGTTTGCAACAAGGAAGCCTAATTTTAAGTGATTATTAAAGCAATGTGTGCTCGCAAAAATAATTCAGGCAATTCAGAAAAGTATGAAGAATTGAACTTCACCTGAACCCCAGCCTCCCAGTGATCCTGCTAACACATGTATACATGTATTTACCTGCATCATTATGCCAGGCTAAAATGAAGGCAGTTTTATCCTTTGTAGATCTTTTCAGTGTAAGATTTATTTGCATATTCATCCATTGGAGTATAGCTTAGTTTAGGATCTAGAAAAGCATGAAGATGTTGTAGTTGATCCATCAGGGTTCAGTTTAGGCTTTGTAACGAAGGTAAGAGGCCAGATTCTGTGGTGTCCGGAGGGGCTTTGGATTCGAGGATTGACTCCACCACTCACTATGTGACTGACCTTGGAGAAGGCAGTTCAGTTGCGGGACCTCATTTTCCTTTTCTATCAACTGAGAAGATATGACTCGGTCTCTAGCTCTGAAGTTTATTCTCCTAATGCTTTATTTTTAGCAAAGGAATATATCTTCCCTGTAGCTTATATTTACAAAAAATGAGCCTTCTTCATATGTTACATGTCAAAAGCTTTTAACTTTGATAATGAGCTAGTTTTTGTCTTGCTAGCAAAAACAAAAAGAAACAAGATTATTTTAAAATTTATAAATTTATGACTCATTTATTGAGGTTAAAATATTCTGATACTCAGAGAAAAAGTGAAATTTGTTGTTAGAATATTGTACAATGTGCATATTCATTACATACAAATAGAGTTTTCATTCCATTATGTTCCACAGGCCCCATGACATGCCAGCTTATCTGTTTAAGGTACTTTTCTGTGGGCTCAATTATATATGTAAGGTTTTTAATGAAGAAAAATAAAATACGGAATATTTAGAAATATAATTATATAGAGGTCACAACTGTGAAAATTGCTTTTCTCACAATCACTATAACTTGGTTTTATTGCCTAAATTATAAAGTAATAAAAATTTTTTTGCTACTCCTGGAGTAACCAGTCTTGGTTCTCAGTAAGAATTTGCACTGTATTTATCTAAATAGAAAATAGTTCTTTTCTTTTATTATAGTAACTTTTGAAACAGTGGTTTCTAGTACCTTTGAAGCCATGAGTTGAAATAGTTCAGATGCTGTGACATGAAAGATAAAAGAAACTTGCAAATATTCCATTAGTAAAAATGCTTTCTCCTATTTATCTAACCTAAGGGCTATTATTCATTTGAAAAACAGCTGTGAGTTGTCGGAAAGAATATTCTGGGGTCAGAACACCTGGACCATAACGCTGGTACAGGCTATGAGAACTTGGGTGAATCACTTAACTCTTCTGAATCTCGGTTTCTCTTATGGTAAGAACTGCTAACTAATGAGCATAAAACATGTCAGAGAAATGCAAGCTACAGTGAATGTTTTAAGTATTTTTGTCTTCCAGTATAATGAGAGCACTCGTAAAAATCAGATTCTGAATGAAATACTGAACTAAGAATCCAGCCATTCAGTGTTTACCTCTATGGAAGTCAACAGCTTGCAAACAAACAGATCATCTTTGTTGCTTTAGCTCATTACTGTGCATGCTCTCATTCAATTTTCAGGAAATAAATAGCATCTTTAGAAAGCTCTAATTTCATTTCCCATTCATAATAGAAGATTAAAGAGAGACAGTTTTGTTGACAGATTACATGGTGTCTTATATTCCACCACCTAGAGTCTAACTGAAGGATTTAAATACTTGAAGCACAAGAATATGTAACAATAATCAAACTGACTTCCTTTTTGATGGCACTGAGTGTGTGTTTGAATACACATAAACACAAAGTGGATCCTTTACAAGATGAAAGTAAGGCTCTGCTTCTTAAATTCTGATGTAGTTTTCTTAAAACATAAATGGAACCTGATTTAGAAAAGAGGTTCCAGGGGCACCTGGGTGGCTTAGTGGGTTAAAGCCTCTGTCTTCAGCTCGAGTCATGATCCCAGGGTCCTGGGATCGAACCCCACGTCGGGCTCTCTGCTCAGCAGGGAGCCTGCTTCCCCTTCTCCCTCTGCCTGCCTCTCTGCCTACTTGTGATTTCTGTTTGTCAAATAAACAAATAAAATCTTTAAAAAAGAAAGAAGAAAAAAAAGGGAAAAGAGGTTCCAAAAGATCCCACGATTATCCATGTTGCAAACCTATTTCCAGATGATTTGTAGGTATTGCTTGATTCTCCATTAATGCATTTGTCATTGATTCTCTGGTTATATTTCTTACTGAAGTGTTCTAGATATATTTTTATTGTTCCTTTGAATCCTTTCTGGTGTAAATTAAATACATGTTACATGTTATTTAAAAAGGAAAAAACCTCCAAAAAAAAAGAAATCGTTACTATCACATGTCAAAGCAGAGGAGGCCAAAATGTAAGGGACAGTATTATTTGGCTTTATGCTAATTCCACTAATTAATATTAACCAAGTAAATAGTATGGCTTCTAGAAAACTTTTGCCAGTTTTTTTAAAAAGTCAGAAAACATTTAAAAAATAAAAGATCTTCAAAAAATAAGATGCGCGCGTTACTGTTTGGAACACACACATACCCGTTGAGATTAGTGTGATGTGATTTGTCCTGCAGCTGCTTCAAATTAAGAACAGGTGTGGAAGACAGATTATGCAAATACTCATATTAATGTAATTGTCAAATTGGTGTGTTTACCATTGTGCTTTTAAAGAGTAGACTGTACTCCTATTTTAAATGTAAATTAGCTTCATTCTTGAGAGCAGCTATTGGATAATGAAACTTGGTCCTGGCTTAGAAATGAATAGTTTCTAATAGACAGTAACACAATTCTACAATTTGACATTTTTCTCTTGGTAAACTGTTTCATACACTTTAAAAATGGCAATTCTATATTATTTTTAGTACCTATATAGTCATGGTGGCTTTGTGAAAGTTTGAGTTGATCCTGGCACTGGGCTACAATTTTCTTTTTCTTATTGTTATGCGTAGTGATTACTGTGATAGCTTTTCCTCTCCTTCCATCTTTTCTAATTCAGAACTCATCTCAGCTGTCCATCTTGGGGGGTCTACACTGTCAAAAATAGATCCTTTGGAGAAATTGCATTATGTTTATTTTAATAATCTTACCTCATGGAATCTAGTTACCTTCAATTGTATTTTAATTTTTTAAGTGTCACACACTAATTTTGATATTTTAAAGCATGTTTTATGAATACAACGCAGCCTTTTACTACTAATACACTCATGTATCTGTGTGAGGATTTTGTACTTGCTCAGTGTCATGACACAGACTCCTCTGCCCAGTAAAGGGCTTTATCTTGGTCCCCAGCTGGCCTCTTCAGCCCTTTAGTGACAGGTGTCATGGGTGATCATATCAAAGTGGGTGACCAGGCCAATGAAAAGGAAAGCTGAGACATCAACTAGAGACGTTAGAGAAGTCACATTTCTCACGTTCCCATTCTCTTTTAATGCTTCTTTCTCTCTAACAAAAGAGAGATCCTAAAGCATTAAGGATTTTATTTCACTTGGCTAGAATATACTCCATGCTCATTGATGTACCTGGTAATATGTTTGTTTATCCTGTCTTATTTCAGAACAGGAAGCAGGCTTGGGAAGGTTAAATTACCTTATCTAATGACACATAGCTGGTCGTTTGAGCTGCAACATGAAGTCAAGTCAGTCTGATTCCAGTTCCTGTGCTTTTTCCCTGGTTTTCATCATTGATAGCGTACACCTCTTAATTACTGTCTAAAATATCTCTCAATTTTTTCGCTTTTGGAGGACAAGGTAAAAATAACAGGGATGACGAGGTATTAAATGGGAATACTGCCTTTTCTTGGTTGTCTTCATTTTATAGATTCTAGGTCGATTTTTGGTTGAGATAAAGCTGTGGTTCACATGGGAAAAGGATGGGAGGATGCATGGAGCCCCCTCCAAGGAGGAGTCTACATCAGCATTACCCTTAGAAGATTCTACTGGAGTTATTCTGACTTCTGATATTCCTTTCTCTCCCATGCTACGTCATCTCCACCTGCTGGGAGGCACTGCTGAGAAGGCAAGGGGACTTGATGGTGAAGTTAGGTGTTTACCCAACAATGGATAGAAAAATCTTTTGATGTGAAGAAAAAAAAAGTAAGGGGCAGGGCTGTACCTCATTGGCATTTTTCTTGGCATCATGAGGGTTTTCTGTGTCTAATGGTAAGAGAGTTTCTGTGGCAAAGAGTACTATTTTTAAATAATTGATCTCTTTCCTTCGGGTTTCCTCTCTACCTCCCATCACTGTGAGGAGGGGGAAGAGGTTGATAGGGAGCAAATGATAATCAGAGATGCCAACAAGATAATCTTCTGTGTGTGCAGCTTGCAGTCTCTATTCCTCATTAAAGAGTCTATCATTTATCATTATTGGCAAGAAAAGGAGCTGCCACTGAGACCAACAGCGGATGAAAAGTAGCTGATCCAAGGGCTGCTGCTGCTTCCCCCGCAGGGATCAGAAAAAGAACTGCCACAACTTCCAGTCCCCTTGTCAGTTCCTAGGGCAACATGATTTGAATTGCTCCCCACCAAGGAGTGAAGCACACAGTAAAGGAGATGCTGATACATTCTGAATTTGGACAAATGAAAGTATGTGTCAGTGTTTTGTTTTGATACATAATAGATATAGCAGTTGGTCTGCATAGTTCATTCATTGAATGGAGTCCCAATCCAAAAATATATTCTCATGGAAAAGATTACTGAGAGGTAATGAAAGGTCTCGCCCTGGCCACAAACTCCAGGGACATCTAGGCTCAGTGCCTTTGTGAAGGGTGTGATGCCCTTCATGAGCAAAGTGATGAATGCTTCCAAGTTGAAGGCTACTTAGTGCATCTGATTTATTACTGTCTGTTTTTATTCCATGTACTAAATTAGTAGTTGAACTTACTTTATAGTAATTTTATGTTTTTCAGATACAGAAATTAATACACAAAACGCAGGGAGGTTTTTTGCGTGAAGCTAGAGAAGTGTTTGAGTTACAGAACGTTAAATCCCTACCCTGAATCCTTGGGGTCTAACCCTATGTCCATCCATTCTTGGACAGTGAGTCAAGGTGAAAAATCTAAGGTTTATTCTGTGCTCAGCATCTTGATTTGAAATATTCAGAATACAGACTTACTCAGAAATTGGAAGCTGGTTTAATACATTGTGCCAGCCATCCTGAAAGCCATTTCAATAGACTCTGTACCCTGGCATTTGTTTTAGAAATAATTGCATGCAAATGTAGTTTAACATCTGTACTATGTCTCTTAATCCTAACCAGGCATTTTCCATTAGATGTAGTCTGAAAATCACATTAAGAAAAATATATCATCTGTGAAATTATATTCTGAATGCCCCAAATAGCAAAGAAAGGGGCAATATCCAGTTAAATCTCATACGAAGCATTCCTTTCTTTTTCTGAACCCCAAATTTTAGAAAGTTCATTTCATTTCTTTAGTGCTGCATTATAAAATTGAACTGAGATCTTGTGTTTTCTCCAAAGTTTTCAGTGTAGTTTACCACAAAACTTTCTCAAAGATAAAAATCTCCTGGTATTTGTCAAAGTAAGTTATTTTCTTACTTCTGTTTGGTAATACAAAATTTATTTTTGTACCTTTATGGTGATGCAATTCAGATATATTACATTTTAGTACACTTCCATTCTTGCAAGCAGAATTTTCCAAGTGAAATTTTGATACTGAACTGACTTTAAATACTCTAATTGGTTAGTATATTTAGAGAATTAGGGGAAAATAGTAAGGAATAAGACATATGTAGTGTCCTAAGAAAGCAAGTGACTGGAAGGAAGGGCAAGGGGAGTTCCTGAAACAAAAAGTGATTTCTTGCCATCATAAAGATTATCAAAGAATCTCTTGTACCATTGTGCACTGATCACAGTTACTTCTTTAGGATGATAGAGTACTCTAAATACCTCAGAAATGTTTTTATGTATTTGACCCTTCATTGAGTCCCTCCAAGAGAAAAGGCAGATGGTGTCCACATTTAGTGATGAGAAATTTGGTGCACATAATGATCACGTGGCTTTACCTGATGCTCTTGAAGAGCCATCCTCTGCTTCTCTTTCTGTCCTCATCCCTGCCACCCTCTCTTTTCTCTGGCTATGCCAGGCCATCTGTGTTTCTCTGAATACAGCAGGGGGTCGTTTACCTTCCAGCCTTCAGATAGGCTGTTCCTTTGATGCCCCCTTCCTTCACCCACCACATACCCATTTTGTCTACTAACATCTACTCATTATCACCTGGTCTAAAATCCCTTTCTGTCCCTCCTCTGTGCTCCCATAGTACCCTATGCATACAACTCTTAGAGCATTTAGTATCTTACTAATCATTAGTAGTTTGTCTCCCAATTTGACTACATTCTTTGGGCTAATTACTCCCACTTGACTTTGTATCCTAATTCTTAACTTAGGAAGTGGTATTCTGTAGTACTTCACAGAAATGAGAGAGACACCCACCCAAAATTTGGTTCAGAGGCCAAAGGCCTTGACACCCCAAACACCAAGAGAACTTGAGAGAAATTTTATTCTTCATACAAAAAGACACTAATTGGACACAAGCAGGTCTGGGCTGGCTTGGGAAAGTAGAAGGAATGGGGTTGGATCTTTATACGGCCTATGGGGTGGGCTGGGGAAAAGATCCCTTGAGCAGGGATTTACATTTCCCTAGAGTGGCCAAGGCAGAGGAGTGTGCACCAGCTTTCCACCCAGATGTGGGGGCACAGGGGGAAGGGAGGTTAAGACTTGAAAAGAAGTCAACAGTCAAAACAAAAAGTGGAGTCAAACTCTTTATTTTACAATAAAGACATATAATATGTGATCACGAAATCTTTGGTGGATAAAATATGAGCAAACTACAGAGTTAGGCATTAGCCTCTGTGTCATGAACAGATAACATTTTCTTGCCATCTTTTCTTGCAGGACAAGCCCCTGCATGTCCTGTACTGATATACAGAACTATGACTTTGTACATTCTCAATTCTTAGAGAAAGTTGTTTACCATGGCATATTCTGACCTTATATTAACCTCCCCTAACTCAAGGTAACAAGAGACACATCTGCATTTTCTTTTAACTACAAAGAATAATAGTCCTTCATTTTATGAAAATGAAGGACTATTATTCTTAAGTTTGCATAAGTGATTTCTGCATAACCTTAATATACCCGGGAGAAAAAAAATCCTGTACGTAGCATCTGTCCATCTATTAAGTAATTATTGTATATTTAAAATTTTGTCTTTTGCCCTCTAGATGTTCATGAGAAATCCAGTTCCCCATTTTTTTTTTCCCAGAAGAGCTGAAAATATTTTCTTGAATGAAGCAAATAAGCATACCACAAGTAAGCAAAAAATACAATAGTCTACCAGTATTCTGCGGGAGCATTTCAAGGCAGAAGTATCTGTTGGCTGCTGCCTTCATTCCCTTTTAGAGCATAATAACTACATCACTTGTAGGAGCACTATGGGCATCTTTTGTTTTTCAGTGACTTTAGGCACATGAAAGTTACTTGATTAACATCCCTGGAGATTCAGGTTGTCTACCTCGTCAGCGAACAGGTGTAGGTCTTATCCTTCTCACAGGCAGCAGCCGGGTCATCTACCCCATCCTTGATCTCAGCCTCACCTGTGCAGACAGCCGGGCCCTGTGGGTGAGAGGTGTCCATATCTTTTCTATTCTTGGCTCCTCTGCTGAGATTTCTAACAAGGGCGCCAATTAGTGCCAGTTATGATGGCAGCTTTCTGAGGTGAATAAGACAGGATTGACAAAAACAGGGCAAAAAATCTGACTTCAACATTGTTATATTCTGTAATTTTTCTTAATTCTTCAGTACTTTTCACCATGAAATGGGGATCAAATCTTATTTTAGGAATTTCAGTGGACTTAATTGGTTAATATTAAGTACTTTAAAATTTCAAATCCTCCAGATACCTGTGGTATCTGGAGGGAGACCATGGCTACGAACTGAAAAAAAATGTTGACTGACTAAATAGTAGAATGAAAGAATGAAAAGAATAAAAAATTGCCTGTCACACAACTATCCGAAAACAAAAGACAGTGTTTCTCCAAGTACGATCATAGAAGATATAAAACAAAACCACCAAGATGCTTGTTAAAATGTATATTCCTGTACCCAATCCCAGATCTTTTGAATCTGAATCTCTAGGAATGTGGCCTTGAACCTGTGATTATAAGAGCATGTCCAGAGTTTCTTTAACACGCTAAAGTTTGAGAACCTCTACAGTATATATCCAGGATATATAATGCACAGAAGCCTTAAAAATAAGTAAAAGCAGGGCCTTTTGTAAATAATTGCAGCTCCCTGGACTTCCATTTCCCTCCTCTGCAAAGTGATTAGTGATTCCTTAATGGCCACATCATGTTCTCCTCAATACCATGTGGGTTTTGCAGTCTGTGCCATAGAAAAAAAGGAGAGCCGGGCTACCTACTTCCTCTGGATAAAGAATGAAGTCTTCAGGCACACGCTTCTCTATGAACTCCAACGACACCAACCACGTTGACCCACTGGACTTAGGAAAGACACAAAATGTTTTCCAGACTTCAGTTCTCTTTCCTTTACCTCCCCTATCAGAGATAGGCAGCTTTGAATCTGTTTTTTAAACAGGGGCTGGAGAAGAATGAAACAGTTTGAATTTGCTAAGCCAACACAAAACATCCTAGTCCAATGCTGGCCACACTCGCCCTGAGGGCAGTTTCCATGAGATATAATGAATGGCCTCAAAACAGCCTACCAAACCAACAAACGTTAACAGTTGGAGAAGAAGAAAGGCCAGTCAACCATTTAATTTTGTTCTTGTCTTACACCATGTCAAAAGTGACCATACTTCTTGACTAGCTAAATACTTATTAAAACATTTTATACCTTTAAAATGTAGACTGTGGGGGCGCCTGGGTGGCTCAGTGGGTTAAAGCCTCTGCTTCTGGCTCAGGTCATGATCCCAGGGTCCTGGGATCGAGCCCCGCATTGGGCTCTCTGCTCAGTGGGGAGCCTGCTTCCTCCTCTCTCTCTGCCTGCCTCTCTGCCTACTTGTGATCTCTGTCTGTCAGATAAATAAATAAAATCTTTAAAAAATAAAATGTAGACTGGTACCATTCAGATATCACTGTACTTCAAATACTACAAGACGCTTAGGTTTAGGGGCTTGTTTTATTTTATTTATTTATTTGAGACAGAGAGATAGAGAATTCGAGCACCAGTGGATGGGAGGGGGGGACAGTGGGAAAGGGAGAAGCAGCCTCCCCACTTCATCCCAGGACCTTGGGATCATGACCTGAGCTGAAGGCAGACACTTAACCAACTGAGCCACCCAGGAGCCCCAGATGCTTAGGTGTTAAACATGTTAAAGAAAGGGGCACCTCGCTGGCTCATTTAGTGGAGCATGCAACTCTTGATCAGGGTGTGGGTTCGAGCCCCAAGGTGGTGTAGAGATAACTCAAAAAATAAAATCTTAGAAAAAAAGTTAAAGAAAATTTGAGCACAGCTTTCGCCAACCTCAAGAAACAAACTATAATTTGAGACATTTTCATTTGTTATAAAAGATCAATATATGGTTCTTGCCTATTTTTCTGTGAAAGGTATACCTTCAACTTTGCAAAAATTACATTCTTTCTTAAAAGTCACTTTATTTTGTCACTGAAACACTCATTAATTGCACTCAATAAATGAGTGCAAACACACTCATTAATTTTTTTGCTTTGTTGCATCAGATTTCTAAAAAGAAAAATACATATTTTCCTTTTATTTTTATTGAAGTATAATTGACATCCAATAATATATTAATTAAAGATGTACAACATAGTAATTCAACATTTTTATACATTATGAAATGATCACCACAAGTCTAGTTAACATCTGTCACCATACAAAGTTATTGCAAATATTACTGGCTTTATTTCCTATGCTATACTTTACCTCCCTGTGACTTCTTTATTTTACAACTGGAAGTTTGTGTCTCTTAATCCCTTTCACCTATTTCACCCATCCTCCCACCCCTTTGGCAACCAACAGTTTGATCTCGGTATTTATAAATTTCTTTCTGTTTTGTTTTCTCTTTTTATTTGTTTTGGGTCGTCTTAGATTCACATGTAAGCGAACCTATATCATGTTTGTCTGATTTATTTCTCTTAGTAGAATACTCTGCTCATCCATACATGTTGTGACAAATGACAGGATTTCTTTCTTTTTTATGGTTAAGTAATAGTGCATTCTATGCATATATACCACATCATCATTTTCCATTCATCTATCAATGAACACTGGCTTGCTTCCATGTCTTGGCTATTGTAAACAATGCTGCCATGAATATAGGGGTGTGTATCTTTTCAAATTAATGTTTTCATTTTCTTCAGATCCAGAAATGGAATTGCGGGATGGTAGGGTAGTTCTATTTTTAACTGTGTGAGGAACTTCTACGCTGTTTTCCACAATGGCTGCACCAGTTTACATTCTTACCCGTTGTGCCTGGCAGGTTCCTTTTCTCCACACCCTCACTGACTCCCCTTATTTCTTGTCTTACTGATACTCACCAATCTGACAAGTATGAAGTGACATCTCATTGTGGTTTTGATTTACATTTACCTGATGATGAGTGATACTGAACATCTTTTCATGTGTCTATTTGCCATCTGCATGCCTTCTTTAGGAAAAATATCTAGTCAGGTGCTCTCAATTGGACTGTTTGGTGTTGGTTGTATGAGCACTTTATATATTTTGGATATTTTTTTAAAAGATTTTGTTTTAGGGGCACCTGGGTGGCTCAGTGGGTTAAAGCCTCTGCCTTCAGCTCAGGTCATGATCTCAGGGTCCTGGGATAGAGCCCCGCATCAGGCTCTCTGCTCAGTGGGGAGCCTGCTTCCCCCTCTCTCTCTGCCTGCCTCTCTGCCTACTTGTGATCTCACTCTCTCTGTCAAATAAATAACTAACATCTTTATAAAAAAAAAAGATTTTATTTTATTTATTTGACAGAGAGAGAGAGATCACAAGTAGACAGAGAGGCAGGCTGGGGGTGGAGAAGGGGGGGAAGCAGGCTTCCTGCTGAGCAGAGAGCCGGACACGGGACTCGATCCCAAGACCCTGAGATCATGACCTGAGCCGAAGGCAGAGGCTTAACCCACTGAGCCACCCAGGTGCCCCTATATTTTGGCTATTAATCCCTATTGAATATATCATTTGCAAATATCCTCTATCATTCAGTAGGTTGCCTTTGTGGCTCATTGTTTTCTTGACTGTACAAAAGCTTTTAGCTTAATGTAGTCCCAGTTGTTTATTTTTGCTGCTGTTACCCTTGCTGGAGGAGACAGATCAAAAAAAAAAAAAAAAAATGTATTGATAAGACTGATGTCCAACTATTTACTCCCTGTATTTTCTTTTAGGAGTTGCATGGTTTCAGGTCTTTTGTTTAGGTCTTTAATGCACTTTGAGTTTATATTTTTTTTATAATGTAAGAAAGTCCAGTTTCTTTTCTTTCTCTTCTTTTCTTTCTTTTTTTTTTTTTTTGCCTTTCATTCATTCGTTCATTCTTTCTTTCTTTTTTCTTCTTTCTTTCTTTTGTATATAACTGTCTAGTTTTCCCAACACCATTTGTTGAAGAGACTCTCTTTTTCCCATTGTTTATTCTTGCCTCCTTTGTCATAGATTAAATGACCATGTAAGTATGGATTTGTGTCTGGCCTTTCTGTTCCATTTTATTGAGCTGGGTCTATTTTTGTGCCAGTACCATCCTGTTTTGATTACGGTAGATCTGCAGAATGGCTTGAAATCTGAGATTGTGATAACACCAGCTTGTTCTTCCTTCTCAATTTTGCTTTGGCTATTTGAGATCTTTTGTGGTATCATATATATTTGCAGATGATTTGTTTTCATTCTGTAAAAAATGCTCTTGGTATTTTGATAGGGATTTTGTTGAATCTGTAGATTGAGTAATATCATTTTAACAATATTAGTTCTTCCAATCCATGAGCATGGTATATCTTTCCATTCTTTGTGTCATGGTCAATTTCTTTTATCACTGTTACGTAGTTTTCAGAGTGGAGATATTTTACCTGCATAGTTCAAATATTTTTTTATGCATGAGAAAGAGGCTTTGATTTGTATCATGAAGTCTAGTAAGAGATTGAAAACTATTTGTATATAGACACAATGTCTTGGGAATTTGTGCATACTTTACAGTGTATAATAATAATAATGTGTACATAGTAGGACTTTAATAATATTTTTATTTGGAAAAGATTGAGTGAAGCAGTAATGAAAGATAATAAATATTAAGTATACAGTTAATAAACAAAGTATATGAGTACCAGCACTGTTCTAGATACAAATTAATCTATTTAATCTTATGATGGTATTACTTACATCCCCCACTTAGAGGGGCCAAGAGGGGCTAAATAATTCGCTGAAGGTCACACCACTACTAAGTGTTGAGTCAGGATCTGAACCCCATCAGACTGTCTCCAGAGCTAGTATTTTTATTTTCAACACTAAATGACTTACTTGTAATTGTTTCAGCAGAAATTACAATGATCTGTATTTAACTGAAGAATGGATTACTTCTTAAGTTAATATTTAAAGCTCATTCCAGTACACTGTCCTGGCCTTTTCACTGTTAACAGGTTCTTTGGTGCTTATTTGAAACAGATGCAAACACTTAAAACATCCATTCCCATTGTATTTCCCTGTGATTTGCTAGAGAATGTCAGGTTGCCTCCAGGAGACCCGTTTCTAAATGACTGATTTCATTCACCTTGCTACTCCTTTACAGACTTGTAACTTCATGAATCTGTTAGCGCATGGTTGACCAGAGGTTTATTAGCCATTCTTGCCAATATCCTATCACTTTCTGTTGTAGAAAGCTCAAGGACAGCCAGGAGAAGAAGCTGGGTGGGTTTTTCAAAGCACAGTTTCTTCAAACAAGTCTTTTGGCAAAACATGGTGATGGGCTAATGGTAGTGCAAAATTTATTCTCACATACTTTTAAATCCAGGAGTTATGAGTTTGGAGTTAAAAGCTTTTGCTTTTCCAATTTGCTTTCTTCTGTTACTGTTCTTCAACTTTAAAGTTTTTGGTTTTTTGTAGGTTTTTTTTTGTTTTTGTTTTTGTTTTGTTTTGTTTTTAGAGACAGACAGTGGGGTCAGGGGCAGAAAGAGAGGGAGAGAATCTTAAGCACACTCTATGCTCAGCATGGAGCCTGACTCTGGGCTCAGTGCTATGACCCCAAGATCATGACCTGGGCCAAAATCAAGAGTTGGTCACTTAACTGACTGAGCCATCCAGTCACCCCAGTAAACTTGAAGATTAAGTTAGCGTTCCATTTTCACAAATTTTGCTGCTTAACTCTATTTTTATTACTTACTCAACTCTTTTGATTGTTTAAACTGTATATATTTGATGATTTTGCATAAAAAGTGACAGGGGTAAAAAAAATGTCCACTGTTGAGTCCTCAGTGTGGGGCAGTCCATATCTCTTTTGTTCCTAAGGATAGATAATGTGCTTTATTTCTATCTGTGTTAATAAGAATGATTTGGCATTATCAGTGAGTGTTTCTGTTAGAGTTTCTGGTTAATAAAAAAAATGACATTGTGATACTATGGAATCAAAAAAATAATGAAAATAGGGGCACCTGGGTGGCTCAGCCGGCTAAGCCTCAGGCTTTTGATTTGGGCTCAGGTCATGATCTCAGAGTCCTGGGATCAAGGCCCACATCAGGCTCTGCACTCAACAGAGAGTCTGCTTAAGATTCTTTCTTCCCTCTCTCTCTGTCCCTCTGCCCCCCGCTTCTCTCTAAAATAAATAAGTAAATCTTGAAAAAATACAAAATAATGAATATATACTTTGTACAATGAAAACTTATTTTAATAATTCTGAAGTCTCTCAGAATCTTGCTTTATATTAAAGTTTACCTCATTGTTTATCAGTTAAAATCATATTTGGAAAATGTTTGAGAAGCAGTTAAAGAAAATACACTTGGATTATACTCAGATTCATTGAAATTCTAGGTCTAAGTCATCTGAGCTAAGAATAGAGAACATTCTCTTCCAACGTGAAGCTCCAGGCTACTTTATTCCAGAGCTCTAATCTGTAGAGAAATGTAGTCAAAATTTCCTTCTTATAATGAAATGCTTCTGATATCATTAAATTAGTCCCTACCCATTTTATTCCATATCACATTTTGTGTATTTTTATCACTGTACTTTTACATTGTCTGGTAATTTCCTGTTTGTATATTCCTTGAGTGCTGAGACTTACTCTTCTCTGAATCTTCCCTTCTGACCCTGTGATTGGGATGGCAAATCTTCATCACTCCCAATATGTTTTGTAGTATATTTGAGACACGGAGAACGATATTTTATTTAATTTGGGTGCTCTTGAAAGAGTTTAAGGTGATATTGCTTATTTGTGGAGTTTAGTTTTTAGTATTAAATGTAAATAGTGTCACGGCACCTTTGGAGTTCTGGTGATGCTCACTTATTTGTGGTCTTGCGTAGATGAGTGTTGATCTGAGAATTTTTTTTTTGTGAGTCTGGTTCATTATTATGGTATAGAGTAGCATTTCATTTTTTTAGGATGCTTATGACCTTGTTAAATAGCAGTCCAAAATCATGTGGCTTGTTTTGATTTTAACCAAAGTTACAGCTGCCTAGCTGTAAAGCAGTCAGTTTCTCTTATTATGACTAGTTCTTCAACTTGTACTGTTTTAAATTGCCTGCAATTAGCATATTTCAACCTTATTTTTAGGTTTAAATTGCAGTGTGAGAGTGTACTCTCCTCTTAGCTAATTAGTGCTATCAAGGAACAGTAGGTTACCTCATTAGTACCATGTGCATTTAATTAAAGAAGAGAAAATTGGAGTTAACCTCATAGTTAATATTTTCACAGAGTGCTACAATGCCAACACCTTCAATTGGAGTCACACCCCTGTGTATCTAATTATGCACTGGTGCCAAATAAGGTTAGCAAGGGTACTACAAGGCTGTTGACAAAATAATTTAGATGAAAACGTGTTTGTTGGATTCTGACAGTAAAATACAACTTGAACGTGTATTTTTTTTTTCCATAGTCCTCATCTGCCAGCATCAGGTAACATACTTCTTCATAGGAAACGAAAGGAAAGGACTATTTTGGAAGCCATTTTTCCTGTTCAAGTTAATGTTGCTCTTGCAGAAAATGGCATATAGCCATGTAAAGCATATACAATCCGTTTCTTAAACAGAGACCCTGAACTTCAGAGATGTATTTGAAAAGAATTATTTATAAGATGTAATATTTACATGCATCAAACCACTACAAATACTCCCTGACACCCCTACCACATCCCTCCTTGCTTTTCTTCTTTTCTGATATAATTTCCCTTGTGTATCTTATGAATGGGGATCATCCTTTCATATCATACATGAAGTCTAAGGATGTGTTGTCACATGGTCTATTCAAATGCAGTGTAATCCTTTTGCCCTTCAGACATAATCTTTGAAATGTCTAATGCTACTTAGGTAAAAAATGACATTCCATGTCATTTATCAATAAATAATCACTTTGCTTTTACAGATAAAAATGCAAACTATACATTTGAGTATATAGAGTAGTTCTCAATACAAGTGGCACAATTCAACAGGTTATTTAACAGAGGTTATAGAGTTTGGCTGCGTAGTCTCAAATATATATTTGATGGCAATGTTTGTGTTCTAGTAATGTGTAGCCAAGGCAGTTTAAAGAGATTCTTGTGATTATTCATGACAAGCCAGGATTTATGTTCATTTGTATTGGTTATAGTTGAGTACAAGTCAGTAGTTAGCTTTTTCAAAAAGAGGTAATTAAAGTTTTAAAGACAAATACCATCCCATATGCTAAAATCACAGTACCATTTAAATTTTTAGGAGTATTCATTAACATTGGCCATAATTTTAGCTTGGAAATGGGAAATGAGATTCTTGAGACAAGATCATGGTAGACCATGAAATTTTTTGGTTAGTGGTTAATTATGTTCAAATATTCAACTTTGCATCTGCCAAGTTATTTTTATTTTTTAATTCTATACTATTATTAACTGTGACACAAAGATGGAATAGTCTCATCTATATTCACCTACCAAGATAATTTTCTAAAAATATTTTTTATTAAATGATAATGTACATTATTAGCATAAGCCTTAAGATTGGGGGGGGAAGAAGCCAACTCCTGATTCTCTTTGTTTAATCTAGGAATTGCTTCCAGAAACAAAATTATGTGTCTGTGGCCACTCTTCTGGTGATGGGCATCCTCACAACACATTTGCAGTAAGTTACACTGGGCAACTAGAAGTTCAGCTACTAAGCACAAAGCCATAGACTCAATACCACAAAGTAGATTATCTGTGATTTTCTATTAGCCGCTCCCTTTCATTGATGAAGATAATCAGAGATGATTAATATGAAGATATCAATGTAATTAGGTGGTTTTCTGTTGCTTCTTGTATTCTCTCTTCAATTATATTTCATCTATACACTTCACTGTTTCTGTGAGTTGATGGCGTTAAAATTTACCTGAAATATATAAAGGCATATATGATTGATTCACCACTACACTTTTCTTGAACTTTTAGGAATCACTTGATGAGATAGTGTTGACATGAAAAAAAATAAAGATTATGAATAGATATAATACATATTTACATATTTTAGGGGAAAGTTGCTGTTCCATGTCTGCAAGTTATCATATAAATATGCCAAGGCCTTTTTTTAAAAACATATTCTGTCACTAGAGTATAATTTGTCTCTTTAGACTATAATATTCAATGAAAATTGCTTTCGTGACCCAATTCACATACCAGTTAGCCTTGGAAATGAATAACAATCCTGAAGTGGCCATTCAAGAATTTTTAAATACAGCAACTTCGTGTTTCCATTTAGCATGGTTACTACCTGTATTCTTAAGGAATCTTTAAATATGTAAGTCGTATATTTTTCATATGTAGAATTTTTACTTGTTTCCTTAAGAATTGAGGTGTTTACATAATTTCCATGGACTAAAGTATTCCTAAATTGGCTCACCCCCCAAAATTTTTTAAGATGCTATACACAATATTTCTTAGTTTATAGTTGATAGAACACATCACAGTTAAGACTTTTATAAATAAATAGTGTCTTCCTGAATAAAGAAGAAATTCCTAATTTTATACCTTGGTTAAAAAAAATAAAGGCTTTTCTCAATAAAAAATAGTGTCAAATTAGTGTGGAATGCTATTCTTTGTGGAAAATATATAAACATAAAGCCTTTTTTAAAATGTTTGATGCAAACAAAAATAGTGGAAACAACATAACATATACTATTTTATGGAAATAGCGAATGCAGAGAATTGGCAATGAATTTTGTACATTAAAACAGGTTTTGCAATGATTTGAAGTTATCTATTTTGGGTTTCATTCATTTTAGTCCTGCAGTGTTTGTGCCTCCTGAACTTTCTTGGCAATAGTAATATCTGAAAAAAAATGCCAAAAATTAAAAAGCAGTGGTAAGTTTTACTGGAATGATGTAAATTTAGGTGAAAGACTAAACTAACCTAATTTTCTCAGTATTTGCTCTATATTTGAAGGAAGATAAATTTAAGATAAACTTCAAAAATAACTATATACTTTAACTTATTAATAAAGATTCATCCAAAAATATACTTTTAAGAAAATAGTGCATTAAAAATGGAAAAGGCAGTATTTCTAATTGGTAACACTTTTTTCTAAAATAATCCCAATGGAAAAATTGTTTTGATTAGACTGAAGAATGAGCTGACTAAACTACTAATAGTGTTTGTTCTTTATCTAAAACTACTTATACCAGTATAAAAAAAAATTCTATGTTCTACTAATGTAAGAATAAATCTATAGCATCAGATCTTTATATTTTCACTGACATGTTTTCAGAATGAAAACAAACCACAGAGAAATTCAATGACTTAACCATAGGCCATTTAATTCCTCAGTGGCAAGGCTGAATTTGTAACCCAAGTCTATGATCATCAGTGTTTTGGTCTTTCCAAGGATATGCCAGATTGTTCGTGGTTGCCTTGAGGGCTGTGTTGAATGGGAGTCTAAGGTTGTTCTGTGTGTCAGGATTGTGGATAGTATCTGGGACAGGAAGACTACCAGGATGAATTAGTGAGGTCTGTTGTGGCTGATAGGGAGAGGGAGTATAAGTGCATACCAGGTATCTCCCATCCCTATGGTGCACCAAACTTAATACTTCAGACCAGTCACTGAGTGACTCTGCAAATGATGCCTCCTGACTTCACAACACTAGGGAAACACTAAATACTAAGTAGGTACTTATTTTCTTTTATTGACTACTTTAGATATAACCTTTCTGCAGGCTAAAGTGGCTAGTGGGATTTAAAATCAAAATGCAAACTAAAACAGATGATATCTATTATTCACAGTTGACAGTGTCTATGCAATGGACATTGCTCTCTTTTAGTATTTAGTATATTTCGTAAGTACCAGTACTCTGAGGTGGTACTCAACTAAGCTCTGGAGTACCATGAGATAACTGGTGGGCTAAATGGAAGAAGAGTGTAGAAAGTATACAAACAGGTCTCTAAAGGCAGCCACATTCCTTTATAATCTATTTAACTGAAGTGTGTAATAAATTGTGAATCACTGTAATAATTCTGAAATTTTTAAGAGATCATATATCCCTATCAGTGGATTAATTTAATATCACACATATTACTTCCATGGTTGATCAACCTTCACAAAGAAAAAAGCCAAAATTTTCAGGCAATTGTTCCAAATTGGGAGATTAAATTACTTTTTATTCCCTCCCTCTTAACTTCAAAAATAAAAATCCTGTAAGTTTATTTAAAAGTTGGAAATAAAGTGCCATAAATTTCAGAGAAAAGCCACTTAACAATTACCAAAGGTAGGTTAAAGCTCAAATTCCCTTAAGGAAATAACTAATATTGCATATTTCATTAAACTGATGTCAGATGCTCTCCATCATACCATCCTCTCCCAGGCATTTCTTCCATCCAGTTCCCAACAAAAGATACGATAAAAATATATTTCAAAGAAGCATTTTCTGGTGTTTTAGCATGCAAGTAGCCATCAGACATTAGCTGTCATCTGAGTATTGTGCTTCCTTATTAGCACATTGTTGAACAGTAGTGATACATTTATATATCCAACAATAGATTATATTTATTGTGCCTTGACCAATTTATAGCAATACAGGGTAGTAATTGTGCTCCCTTATATCATCCCTACCTGAAAATTATCATCTTAAATTCTATCTACCTGTTGTTTGGTCTCCATAGGTTGTATGTTTAACATTCTAAGAATAATGACATAATATCCTTATTGTAACTTTGAATTTTGTAGGGAAAAGCATTAAGTTCTGGCTTTAAAGGAAAGAGTGTGAGAGTAAGAGAGCTTCTTTGTGAGAGATTACTTTTCAATACTTCCTTTTCATACTCATTTTTTTTCAAATGGTATATATTTAACTCTCATCTGGAAAAATCTTCACTTATTTTACTTTGCTTTCAGACGTTAGTTATAAGATAGATGCTTTTCTCCCCCTCATGATATATCAAGCAGCTTTATGAATGGCTAACTGTCAAGATCCTGAATTTGCTTCCCTACCACACAATAGTAACCCAAGTTCACTCCCCAATAACTAGACCTTGTTGACACCTCATCTGTCTGAATGGCCTCATTAACATCTACCTGCAGATAACCTTATTGTTAGTCTTGCCTACAGGTTTTTTCACTAAGTGAATACCATTTTACATAGGATTCTGCCCGTTAGCTCCAAGTGCTAAGGCAATTAAGTTGAATGCTTAGAGTCTTTGTCTTTTGGGTATTATATTCAAAACATTTAGCATTGGGTCAAGTGAGTATTTTGATGAATAAAACTTGTTGGACCTATGAAACCAAAAATGAAACTTGCTGGTCTTGGTCCAGTTGGTTTATGACCCGTTTAAATTAAATTGCGTTGATCACATTGAATCTCTACCCCCTACAGATCTTTATTCTGTTTTGATTACCTCCTGAATGTTGTATTTCAATGAGAATTGTGGGTTGGAGGAAATAAGAAAAGAGGAGAGTGACAATTTTTTTTTAAGATTTTATTTATTTATTTGACACACAGAGAGAGAGAGAGGTCATAAGCAGGCGGAGAGGCAAGCAGAGGGGGAGGGGGAGGCAGAGAACCCAATGCGGGGCTCTATCCCAGGATCCTAAGATCCTGACCTGAGCCAAAGGCAGAGACTTAACCCACTGAGCCACTCAGGTGCCCCAAGAGTGACAATATTTAAGAATCACTTATTTTCTATCCAAATTTATCTCTCCTTTTAGTCTTTACATGAACTCTACCCCACAGCAAATCATCTATCCCATAGGCTCTGGAATCATTTTTCTAGATCGAATATTGGACAAGTTTTTTACATTTTTTAGCTTCATGCTCTCAATCTGTAAAATTAGGATAATAATAATCTACCTCATAGTGTGGCAATGGAGATTAAATTTTATAACTGGAAAGTAGTTAGCATGATGACTAACACATAGGAAGTATGCAGTAGATATTCAAGTCAGTAGCTGTAGTACCATCAATACCCTCTTGGTTGGACTAAAGAGGCAATTCTGTTTGATGTAAATTTAAGTGCATATTTGGTATTAACACTAAATAAGCATTAGGCATTGCACCTTGAAGCATGACTAAGACAGATGGAAATGTTCCTTAATGAGAGGAAAGTCTTTATATCCATTAATTTACATTAAACACTGACTTACTCACTCACAAAAATCAGTGTTATCCAAATGTTTTCTGATTTTTTTTTTGTTTTTTTTTTTTGTTTTTTTTTTGTTTTCTGATTTTTAAGTGGAAGATAAAGAATCCTTCCTCACCAGATCTAAATGAGGTCCTCTGGCAGCCAAGGAAAACCATTGCCAAAGAAGATTAGGAAAAGTGATTGTACCCCTAATTGTTTGTATGCAGCTAGAGCACACCAAGATATGAAGTTAGGATATACATAGATGGGGCAGTGCCAGATTACCTCCAGTGTTTTTTCTTCCTTACCTATTTTAAATTTATTATCAGAGATGAACCAGGAGTTAAAGGTAAATTACTATTGATTGATAGTATTGACAATTTTAACTAACATGCTATAGACAGTTAACCAGGGATAATATTGTGGTATCTTTTTTAGAGCCCTTTCTATAAAACCTAGATTTGACTCTTCACTATTAGTGTAAAGTTGTAGTAGGATACACTTGAATTGATTATGAAGCAGTACAAATCAGATTTGTTAATTAATTGTGTTCATTTTGAGTAGTTTTTGTTTGAGCTCCTTTGGTATGAAATAAGCCTTAAGATAACCAAATATTTCAAACCCGGACTCTACTGCTGATTTTGTTAATGCCATGGAGTTGTAATATGGTAACCATGTTTAGGGCTACTGTTAAAAACCTTCCAGATTCTTTGTCAGAAATAGAACAAAGATTTCTGTTTTTAAAACCTTGGTTGACATTTGTATGCAACTTCTTGATTAATCTTTTTCTTTCCAAGTGTAATTCAAATATTAATAATTATCTTTACACACCTCACTCAGCTAGGATGTAGCTCCCTGAGCTCAGTTCATTCTAGACACCTCTCTGGAGTGGTTGCCTCTCACCTTCTATTTTATTGCAATATTTGAGATTGCAATGAATTCTCTTGATGTTGGTTCCAAGAAGGACCAGTAGCAGAGCTTTTTCAATGGAGGCTCCTCTTTGAAATTTATAATGAATAATTTACTCCCCTTGATGATTCACCAAAGCATCAGTATGGCAGAAATCAGGAGCTGATGAAAGGACTATTTATTTAGTTATCTGGTTTTGTTGTTGTTAATATATTTTTCATCAAATAAATTGATACACACACTAGACTATGTATGTGGCAATAATGTGAATTTATGGTGCCCATTCAGATAGACTATATGTTTCCTTTCACATTTTAACGTTATTTGTAATGGAATATTAGTATAGTCTCTACAAATATGAAATATAATCTGCACTAACTTCTAACAGTTCACTCTATAGTTCTTTCATATTTCTAAAGACTTAAAAAATGTATATTCTATATTTATTATTTGTTTTTCTGTTCTTTGTATATTTCTGTATCATTTTAGCATAATAGTAAGCACAAGGCACAAAAAACCAAGTCATCCTTGTGTATAAATCTTCATGACTCGTGAGTGTGCACACACTCACACAAACATACATGCACACATATACATATCTAAATGACCAATAATGTAAAAGAATGTATATGTGTTTTTATTGACTTGTATATGCTATTCACTTTTGTTGTCTTCCTTTCAAGTTACATTTTTCTGTGTTTGTAATTTTCATTAGTCAAATGAGTCATCTGTTATGCATAGGATTAACAAATTAGAGACATCAAATTTTTATCCCTGGCACCATTCATGCTGCAATGTATTTACTTCAAAAATATTTCTAAATAACTGGATTTTTCATGTAATTTTAATACATAGGATGTCATGTTAAGCAGCATGTAATTCCCATTGACATTAAGACTTAAACCTAAAACTGCACGCTGTACTTTAAATCCTTATTCAGTGGAGTTCAGAAAGCTTACATTATCAGAGTTCTGTCATGCTGTAATCATATAATGATTCAAACAACTTAGATGAAATTGCACATGCTTACTTTCCAATTAATCATATCCTTTATCATAATGATAATTTTGATGCAAGTAAATACACCTTATTGGTAAGATAAAGAATAAAGCCTTATACTAAGTTAAAGATTTCAAGATGAAACTTCTGTCATATTTAACATTAAAGACAACATGACACGCTTAGGCTCTTGCAACCATGTTCCCAAGCTCTTTTCCCTGAAGTTGTAATTACTACTCCAGCAGATACTCCTCCTGTTCTCTCTTAAGAGAGGTAAGATGAGTTATTTTGTAATATTGGCAGAAGCAATCTACCTTTCAAATCCGGATACTAGTTATAACATCATACTCCAGATTACATGGGTTGTATATTAATATTTTCAGAGTAACAATATAATACCTTAATTTTAATTTAGAATTTTATATGTAAAATATTTAGTCTGCCTAAAACAGACACTATAGAATAGGAATAAGAGACCTTGAGAGTTCTCACTTAAGTACTCTTAAGTAAGAGTATCTTAAGAGATATTACGCTGAAGGGAAGGTATCAGGTAAATATCAGATAAATTCTCATTAAATTAAGCATCATTCATAAATTCACATTGATTGTGTAATTTTAGAGAGAGAGTGTTGATAAAATTATGCCATTAAAATTTGATAAAGAAGCTTAAATTTTCCTACAGCATCATATATGCATACCTAGTGATTGTTTTGCTGATAAATAATTAATACAAAGTTGAAATAAAGAATAAAATGATATGAGTAACAAGTACACTATTGTTTTATCTCTGTTTCTCCCTGAATCCTTGTTTCCTGTAAGTTGCATATCTCATATACTCATTAAGGCTGGCAAATATACTTTTTTGCATGCCTGCCTTTGTCTCCTTATATATGATCTATATAGGGCTCCTTTTAGCTATAATATTCTATCAGTCCATAGAGGATGGAAACACATGCTGGGCACACATGCCCTTTCTCTTTATTTTGGCTATGCAGTATTAGAAGGGTTGTGCCCTGTTACTGCATAGCCAAAATAAAGAGAAAGGGGATGTGTGCCCAGCATGCATTTCCATCCTCTATGAACTGATAGAATATTATAACTAAAAGAAGCCCTATGTTTCATCTAATTCAAATACTTTATTTTACAGTTGAGAAAACAGTGATAAAGAATCTAAGTGACTCCCCTAATACCTCTCCAGTATTCATGGAATTCAAGGGGGAGCTATTGATGACCTGATAATTCTTTAGTCTTAAGCCATGGTTCGTGTGTATTAATTTTCACAGATTGTGTATTTTAACTTTAATTCTATATGTAAGGAAAGCACTAAGTTTTTCCAGATGTTGCTAATCACATTTACCTATGAAAAGATTTCAAAAACCAGATAGATTGTGTGATCACTTTTGAAATTACCATACATATTACTTGACTGTTTGCAGTTTGTTGAGAACACGTTTAAGATCTCAGTCAGATCTATGAGATAATTTTATTTATATGTAGAGATTTTAGAAAAAGAACAATCCAAGGATTTTTAATGATTCCCCCAGAAACATGATTTTGTGAAATCCAAGGCTGTTGATTTATTGCTTACAATTTTTTAATAGGATTTCAGCTAGAAAAAGACGTGAAACCCTTACCTTGGTATATAGGGCATTCCAAAGTTAGTTCCTAATGTTTAAAGGAATAAACTTAATGGTTAACAAAAACTTAATTCCTTACAATCATTTTATATTTATTTAGACTACACATCCGACCAAGATCAGTTGCTCTGTAGAGATGACCAAAGAGATGTCCCCCAGCTTTTTAGCTTGTCTGTTTACTCTCTCCCAGATAAATATAATGTCTTAACAATTGAGAAAAAGTGATTAGTAGGTCTGTTATGCCATCCTGATCTTAAAATCCAAATAAAAGAAGACATGACAACACTTTAAGTGTGATACTGAAATACCAAACATTTAAATAGGTAAAGCTCAGAATGGATGCTTGAATTCATCAGACTAAAATGCTAAGTCTGTAACATACAATTTTGATCCTATAAAATATATTCATAGCACTCATAGAAATGAGTACAAGATTTGAATTCTGTTCAGACATTATGGTTCTAGAAAAGTCTTACAAGTACCTGGAACAATCACTTCCACCATTTTAAATTAGTACATACTATCTTATTTTAGTTTATAGTTTTATATATAGTTTATTATATTATAATTGATATCATCATAAGATAAATAATTATTCCTATTCTTCTTTCTTATAACTTTTAAACAGTCCTCAGTGGCTGCCCACTGTCTCTTGGATAAAGCTTTACAGTCATGTACTTCCCCAAAACTGGGCTTTTTCTTTGCCAAACTTATCCCCTATTATTTCATAAACAAAAACATTGGGTCCTAACTGATACACCTTTATATATGTCTGAAACATACAACACTCCTTTTTTGCTATTCCTTTTCTTGGGTTATTACCATTTTGTATCATCCTTTCTGTTCTTTCCTACTTGTCAAATTCCACTGGTTATAAAATCCCAGTTCAATACTGTCCCACATGAATGCTTTTTCACCAATGCAGTCCACATTGATTAATCCCTCTTTTGGTCTTGTTATCCAATCCACACTTCGGAATTATTCTTAGCCCTCTGATACGGTTCCGTTCAACACATATTCATTGAACACACACTGTTATAACTCACAATGATAAAAAATTTCAGTAAACTAATGAGTAACCACATGCATCTGAGAAGTGTAGACTGTGAAGATGGGAAATGTGTAATTTAGTACGCAAAAAATCAAGCAAGTTGTAAAGATAGACTTAATCACTATACTGAGGAATTAGGGACAGGTAGATGGAAGAGATTTATTTGAGGTGAAGTTTTGGGAAAAAACACACAAATTCATCACACTGAAAGTATAGAGAATATTCTGGACATTGGAAACAGAATCAGCAAGTTTACAGAAGAAAAAAAAAAAAGATGGGTAGTTTTCAAAGGCTGCACTTATTGTATCTGAGAAATTGGAGAATGTTTCAGGAAAAGTTGGCATATGTAGTCTTTAAATATATGGACCAAGGCCAAAAGTTGAAGTTTGGAATTTTTAAAGAACTTTAAATATTCTGTAAGATTTTGAGCAAAGGGCGGCACCTAGGTGGCTCAGGTCATGATCCCAAAGTCCTGGGATCAAGCCCCGAATCAGGCTTTCTGCTTGGTGAGAAGCCTGCTTTTCCCTCTCCCACTCCCCCTGCTTGTGTTCCTCTCTTGCTGTCTCTCTCTGTCAAATAAATAAATAAAATCTTTAAAAAATACATTTTTGAGCAAAGTAGGGAATGTAACATAACCAGGCTATCCTATTTAAAAATATCCTTAGGAACATTAGGAAGAAGTGATTGAACTAGAAAAATATTGGAATCGTGTGTCTAGGTTAAAGGATGCTGCCCCCCAAAATAATAATGGTAATCTTAACTAGGAGAAGGACAGGGAAAAAAGTTAAGAGGACAGAGTTAGGGGAGAATACAATTGTAAATGTTATGTTGCTAATTAGAGAAACAGAAAAAAATCTGTGCCTGGATATTTGGATTTGGTTGACTGTGAGCCTGGTGATACCTAGAACCCAGAAAGAATAATAGGTTCAATGGTAGGCAGAAAGAGGTTGGAAGTAATGAAAGTGTTTTTTAAAAAGTATATTTGCATTGCCAGTGGGATATCCAAGTTCAGGCTGTTGGCGATGAGTTGGAGATGATGAATTTTTGGAAGTCATACCATATGCAGGAGACCAGAGTCCATTATTTTCAATGAGACTGTGAAGAGGAAGATGACCACAGATAAGTCACAAATCATGATATTGGCTAAGGGAAAAAAGAAGAACGAGTAAAGAAAGTGAATCCATAACACAGCAGAGAACCAGGAGCCAGGAGTCAATGGACAACAGAAGAGATTTTTAATAAGCTAAGAGATTGTTCAAAGCCTTGTTACAGACAGAGTTTTAAAATGAGGATGAGACCTGAAGCAAGTTATAGATTTGGCAAGAGTGTTTTCAACAGAATACAGTCAATGAGTTACATGGCAACTGAAGGAGTTCATGTAGAGGTGACAAAGGACTCTGGCCCTTTGGGAGAAATGCTGATTAAAAGGGAGATGATAGGATGAGGCCTTGAGGGGAGAAGGACTGAGGAAAGGTCTTTAGGGAAGGAGACAGTGGAGATGAAAAGATTAAAAGTGAAAGAAGGAGTAAAGAGTTGAAGCAAGGAATGAAAGATGATGGGGGTTGGATGCTGGCATCCAGGGCACAGATGGAGGTAGTCCTTGAAAGGCAATCAAAACCCACTTTCATTGGAATTGAATGGAAATTTGATGATGAGTAAACTCATAGCTGGGTTTTTACCTGTCTTTCATTATTTGTTCAATCTGTTAATGCCTTGTGACTGTCACTGTGTCCCTCTCCCCAAGTCATGCCATCTACGTTTGAACTTCGTATCACCTTTTAGGGATTCCTATTTCTATGACAAATGGTGCCAAAAAAGGGAAGAGTATATTCGTGGTTGTTAAAATTTTCTAGTTATGAGAGCTTTACTTTGACCATATTTGTTACACATTACGAAATTATTAGCCAAAAAGATAACTACTCATTAGAATTTAAACTTAGCAGTGATTTTCTCAAAGAAGACTAATAGCATAGTCACAAGATGAGTGCTCTTTCCTTTCTCTCAGAAATTTAAGATGGATTAATATATATCTGAAGAACATTAATTATTTTATGAAACATTTAGATACATGAAGATTTTGAACTTTTTAAGTAATTAGTTAATTTTTAGTAATTAATAAAATAAAGCTTTTCACTTTTTAGAAAAACCTTTTAGTGAAAGTAGACACGCAACCAGAATGAAATATATGCAGAAATATTATGATAGTCTTTTTTCCACTGTATTGACAGTATTACATTTTAAGAACAACTCAGTAACTCAACCACTGAAATTGCCCTTACACCTACTTTTAATTGCTTAATTCTGCGCCTAGTACTACACAATTTGGATACAAAGGGTATGACAGGGTAACATATCCTTAAACAAAAAAACCTTCTTTCTCTTCATAAAATCAGAACTAAAGCATAAGGAAAACTAAGAGAGATACAAATAAGGACCTTGGTTTTGGAGCCTTTTACAGCAGCTGATATTTCTGCTTTACAAAGTAGACCTTAAATAGTAGAATTTCAGGAATTGGTGAAAAACTGTTGGAAGTATAATCTCCCCCAAATGATTCCATGACTTCTGACCAAAAAGTTCCTACATCATTGCTGCCGAAAATAATTCCTTTTAACATGCTAACAAAAATCCTTTTCCTTTTTTACTTTTTTCAGTTCTCTGCTAAGCAAATTTATTGAAGCTCTTCAAACTGAATTAAATAGTTTTTCTGTTTTGCCTTTACTGGGGTTTTGGTGAAACTATCGAGACTATGTCAGGTTTTAGGAGACAAAATCATAATGTGGTCTCTTTGGCAGAAGCCCAGCCTTTGAGGAGTAACCACACTTTGCAATAATTTTGGGTTTTGGGGGATTTTTTGGTTTTGTTTTTTTAAGATTTATTTATCTTATTTGAGAGACAGAGCATGAGTGTGCGAGCGGGGGCAGGGAGGGGCACAGAAGGAGAGAAGCACACTCCTGGCTGAGTGGGGAGCCCCATGGGACTCCATCTCAAGACCCTGAGATCAGTACCTGAGCTGAAACCAAGAATGGGATGCTCAAGTGACTGTGCCACCCAGACACCCCCCCGGAGTAGTTTTTATTATAGCTATTTACATATATTTTTTTCTATTGAGGAAACAGACTTAACTGAGAAGTAAAGATAATCTACCTAGGGTCATATTTTAGCAAATGATTAAGCCGAGATTCAGATTCAGGTCTGTCTGATCCAAGATCTCTCCTTTATGTTACATCACATGTGACTTTTTCTGGGGGTTTTAATTACTTCCCTACAAATATGATTTGGAAGGAAGCCCCCCCACCCCCTACATTAGAAGAGTGCCTGAATATTTGAATCCTATTAGCTGCCTTGAACACTTTGACTTCACTTTTCTCCACCTCCTGTAAACCAGGGATTTTCAGCTCCACCTGCTTCAGACAAGAACACAAAGAAGATTTGACAATCACCAGCACTATTCCAACTCATGCTCTCAAAATTTGATTGTTGGCTTTTTTTTTTTCCAATTCTGACAACTTTCTGTTTTTCTTCTATTAGTTTACATTTCCTTTATCTTTCTTGAACCAACACTTTACTCTCATTAAATCTTCTATTCTCATTAAGTCTTTTCTGTTTGACAGTCGAAACATTTATTTGGCATTCCTGAATCTCTGCTATTTTTCTAAGATCTCCCCCTTCTGCCAGGTCTTGTTATTCCTGTTTTTAACTGACTCTCAGAAATAATCAAAATATTCACTCTGCCAAGTAAATATCCCCAAACCTTTGCCCACCTCTGTGCCTTTGACCACTCAAGTCTCTCTGTCCTCTCTGCTTCCTGGGGTGGTAGAGTTCACAGAACGCAAATCTTGTCCTGGTGAAGGCAGTTTCAGCTTGCTACCTAAAATCCGTATGGAATGAAAATTTGCTTCCACCTTTTTTTCTTCTAGAGACTGATTATTTTGGGGGAAATAATTTCATTTTCCTATGCTACTTAACGAGAAATGCACAAAAGTATCTGGCCTGTAGTGAGTACTTTAAAGGGTCCTCTCCTTTTGTTTTGCTTCTGTGGAATTTTGTTTTCTTTGACATTTATACTGCTAAATCTAAATATCTCTTCAGAGAGTCAGGAAGGAAGTACCAATTTTTTTAGTGTAAACATAATGGTAGACAATATTCATTTTTTTCCTCCAATTTTTTTCTTCTGGTGGTAGTTTTCTTCACTGATCAAGAAAATTTCTGAAGTACGTAAATATTGTTGGAAAGAGTGAGACTTTTAAGAATGCAGAGAGTTTTTGTTAAGTTTACTCGTTTTTAAATCAATGTTTTGAACTTAGGTAAGCCATCTGGCCAGTTTTCTACGTCTCACCTCAAACAAGAGATTTGTTATTTTCAGTGTCTCTCTACCAACTGCTCCAGATGATTCTGAGGATTAGTCAAGATTAGGAGACACTTATTTAAGAGCCTCTCTACACAATGTGTTCCGTGGGCCCAGGAGCATCACCTAGGAATTAGTTGGAAATGCAGACTCTAAGGCCCCACTCCAGACCTACTGAATCACAGTCTGCATTTTAGCAAGATCCTTAGCCAATGTATATGTTCCTTGAAGATTAAGAAGCACTATTCTAAAGCACAACTTTTAGAAAACAAATTCTCTGTGTGTGCGTATTTTATACAGATACAATACACACAAATTATTACAAGATAGTGTGTAGTGCATTTGTAATCTTTTTAAGACAGAGGAGGGGGAGGGGCAGAGGGAGGGAGAAAGAGAGGATCTTAAGCAGGCTCCACACCCAGTGCAGAGCCCTATGCTGGGCTCGATCTCACAACACTGAGAACATGACCTAAGCTGAAATCAAGGGTTGGCTGCTTAACTGACTGAGCCACCCAGGTGCCCCCATATGCATTTAAAATTTAAAGAGATATTTGTGCTCCTTATAGCTAGGGGTAATGTTTAATATAATAATTAAAAGTCAGGGGGAAACAATTTTATGCTCTGTGATTATATTTAACAGTATTAGATATTTATTTTGCTGTTTTGTATGCATGTGGGAAAGACAGAACTGTGTCTGCACAAACCAGTTGTGTTGAGTAAATTGAGTTTAAAAGTAAGATTATTTCAGTAATGTAATACTTCTGGAGTTTTGTCTACAAAGTGCTACTAACTGGCTTGACTGAATTTTTCACCTGGTAACTTGTGAATATCAGAAAGATACAGTGGTTAAACTGAAGGTCTACTTACATTATGATGTTAAAAAATTTGTATATCACTTAATATCAAATATGTCCTGTAAGTATTTCAGGAGTAAAAAGATTATTCATGGGATATAGGGAGGATAAAGAGATTTACTGTAGTATAGGTTATTGAAAGTATTTTTAGTGATGTTTACTCTTCTATGAAGATTCCATTTATAAATATCTTATTATCATTTGTTAAATTAAATGACACTATACAGAATGCTTGATGACTTTAACTCATACATTAAATATGCACATATATTTTAACAATATTTGCATCTTATAATACATTTAATAATGACTTGTCATAGTGTTACTCATTAACCGTTTCTTTGACTTTAATATTTTAAAAAATAAAGTGCTTTTGTATGCTATACTAATTTATGTGTTTCTTAATCCTGGAATGCTGAATATATATATATATATATATATATATATATACACACATACACACACACACACACACACACATATATATATCACTATTTGATTGGATGTATTTCCATTTTAACTGAAATTTTGGATGAAAGCTTTCCCCTAGAACAGTCATTTGAAATATATCAGGATGTCAAGATTCCAAACAGTATAGTTCATGTTCTTATTCTTCTACATATGCTTAAACATATTTCTAACAACATGGTGCTTCCTATAAACAATTTTTCTTGAATTAGCACAAAATGTCTTTGTATCACAATGCATTTATAAATCATAGTTCATACTAGTAAAAGCAGCTTTTGTAACAAAGTACTACTAGTACGAGTATTATTAAAGCCTAATTAATCATTACTATTTAAAGGCTGAGTTTAGTAGGCACTCATTATTTAAGTCATAATAAAAATTTAGATTTTTCAGTATTCTCACTAAGTTCCAGGATGATTGTTCAAATGAGCCAACTTTAAATACACAAAGCCATAGTATTTCTTAAAATTATGGCTAATTCAGTTTGTGTTACATTGATTGTCAGTATTTTCAACATGTGAATAAAATAATTGAGAAAAGGCATAGCAAGGGTAGAAATTTGGAAGTATTTCCTAAATGCGAATAGGAAAAGGAAATGATTCTCTTACTAGTTATCCAACAGTTTCTCAAAGTTCAAATCAGCTGCTGATTTGGTGAACATGAGATAATAAAATCCATCATTCTTGGTGTCTTATTGATGGTTTTGAAATTCTCATCCTCATTTTAAAGTGTCTGATTTTTTTGTTGTTTTTATTTTACTTATTTTATTTTTTTAATTAGCATATAATGTATTATTGGCCCCGGGGGTACAGGTCTGTGAATCGTCAGGCTTACACACTTAACAGCACTCACCATAGCACATACCCTCCCCAATGTCCATAACCCAGCCACACTCTCCCTACCCCTCTACCCACCTCCCTGGCAACCCTCAGTTTGTTTTGTGAGATTAAGAGTCTCCTATGGTTTATCTCCCTCCTGATCCCATCTTGTTCCACTGATATTTATTTTAAACTCATACAGTTTTTGAACTAGTCTGAGCCCCATAGTTGAATTAGATTTCTAAAAAATACTTTAAAGGAATTAAATAATTCCTGCACAGTATTTAAAAGTATATATGAAATGGTGAAAAACATTAAGAAATGTCTCTTTTTCCCCAGCCCCTGTTTGTTTTGTTTTTTTGTTGTTGTTCTTGAATATAGAAAGTGAAACAGTCAAGAAACTTACAAGTCATATTTTCCCCAAGACTGCTGCTCTCTGGAATCTGAAAGGGAATTGCTTTTCTCCAATATTTGCTAATAAGCAGGGGGTTAGTTACTGCTTTAGATTTGTCATTAGAAAAATTTCTAAACATATTGAATATATGCTAGTATTTGTGCATGTTCATGAAATGAAAAGGAGTCCTGAATGTTCCTCTTAAGCAGGACATTTGGTTTGGCTGTCTCTGTACACAAACTTAAACTGACTTCAATCAATGTCATTTTTGCTCCCAAGTAACTGGTTGTTTCCTCTGAACTCCTGTAGCATTTATGTATGAAACATGCTGCTTCTTTTTCTTGATTTATCAACTATAGGTAGACTATGTTGACTCCTTGCTATAAAGATTAGAAATTTAGTAATTTTTCACCACCTACAATTTTTGCTAATTTTATATTTTGAACTCTTCTGGTGATTATCTTCATTCCTCAAATAATATCTATTTTTTTCTATATTGATTCTCTGCTAGAAATGATGGCTCTTAAAAAAAATGGCTAGCAAGCATTTTTATTTTATTTTATGGAGCCAATAAATACTTTGGAATATACAAATCAAAAGATTCTTAAAACTTCCTTCTGTTTTCTGAATCATCTGTTTGATGTTTTGAGACATGTTACATTTGTTCATCTTCTTCATTTTTTTATACTATTGGTTTTCTTCCAATGTCTGATGTTTCTAATTGTTGGTTCAATATATAAATGAAGGCTGGTTAATAGTAAGATTAGTAGCTGGGGTAATTTTTTGCATGGTTGTGTAGGTTTCTTTCAAGAATAAGCATCTCCCTCAGATGGAAGTGTGTTGGCAGGCAGGCTTCACTTTAGGACTGAGTGAACTGATTGCCACCAGTGGCAAAGCTAAGATAGTGTTATTTGGCATGACCGACTTAACTTGTAAGTCTGTAATTGAAGGCTGTAATTGAAGCTGGGAGTCATCTGTAAACTCAGCTGTGCTCATCTTTTGCATTCCTACACCCACACTGGGTGCTTTTTCTAGAAGGCTGGTTCGTTTTCTTAGACTACTAACGCACTTCTCAATTTATCCTGGGAGCAAAAGCCATTTGTATGAGAAGACCACTCTAAGACTTGGAGAGGGTGTGGGAAGAGTAGTTGTTTTATAGGCCTGTCCATTCTTTTTCCTTGTTGTTTTGTTTTGTTTTGTGCTTTAGGCCTGTCCATTCTTGACAGTGGATTTTAATTAATTCCCCGGTTGATTGTACCATGGCCCATCCTTGCCCTTTGTGTTCTGTGAGAAGTGGGACTTTGCTTCTGGTATTCTGGACTGCTTTTTTTCCCCATATTTCTCCTTGTCAGTCTATGCCCTTTTGTCTGCTCAATATCTACCTGGTTTCTCAAACTTTCTGATCTTCGGCTGGTACCCTTTTTTTTTCCTCCACAGCACCAATATAATTTTATAATTTTTAAAACAAAGGGAGAGAAGAGAGGTCGTCTTGGGTGCTTATTCTGTTATACTAATTCAGAATTCAGTAGTTCTTTATGTTATAATACCATATAGGCAATGGATATTCATGATCACCTACATGTCTGCATCACAAAATGGCACCCAGTGGTGCCATTCAGAATTCAGTAGTTCTTTATGTTATAATACCATATAGGCAATGGATATTCATGATCACCTACATGTCTGCATCACAAAATGACACCCAGTGGGCTCCGATATCAGCGTCCCTCACCTAAAGAGCCGAAGGTGCTCTGGCTTACAGATTTGCAGACTCCCTTGTAGATCACAAATTTTACTTGCTATTCATTTAATTCACATAGCTCAGGTAGTTTTGATTCCTCCCAAAAACAATTTGTTACTTTTTTTTTCCTTCCCTAATATTAAAAATATAACCCAAAGAATTCTGCCTACAGGTCAGTCTATCATGGAAATTTAAATCCATGATCTTGACCAAATGCTGGAGGGAAGAGCTTTGCTGTTTTAATGTGTACTGTAGTAAACCCTACAGCCTGCTGTTTCTTCAACCTGACTCTCCAAACTGTGAATCAGGACCAGAAAGTCCCTCCTCAAAGGGGTCTACTGATACCCCTCTTTTCCCACTGCCTATAGGCTGCCTGGGGGGTTTTGTGTAAACTCTCTAAGTGTTTTTCCTATTGTGGTGCTTCTTATGAGCAGATAGATGCAAAGACCCATTACAGTCATTTGTGATTTTTCTGGGACTTTCTGGCTCTAAAATTCTTTGGCAATAGAAATGTCGAAGAATTATTTGCTAGAATATGATTAGGGCTGGCATTTGTGTTTGGCCTCTGAGGAGGAAGAAGATACATTAGTATCTAAGGAGAAGAGTGGATAAGGGGTAGATATGTGTGCTTTTTTCTTGGCCATACAGGATATGTACAGGTGGACTAAGAGAGGAAAATTCAGATAATCTATTTTAAACAAAGTAGTTATTTTGTTTTTAATGAATGATACTACAATCATACTACATAGTTCCTCAAGAGAAATCATAAAACTCAAAAATCTCAAACAACAAAAGAAACTTTAAAGTTAATTCCAGACTCTTCCTCTTCCAAAATTATTTTACTATTAACACAGTGCCTTTTTTCAAAATGCTTTTTATGCTCAAACCAGTATAGCAGTCGTCTTCTTTCCACATAGCTCAAAGATCTAAAAGTACTGTTTAGGGGAACTGGGTGACTCAGTTACTTAAGCATCCAGTTCTTGATTTTGGCTCAGGTCATGATCTCAGGGTCGTGAAATCAAGCCTCATGTGGGGCTCCATCCTGCGATGGGTGTGGAACCTGCTTAAGATTCTCTCTCTCCCTCTCTTTCTGCTCTCCCTCCCACCCCATGTACTCTTTATCTCTCAAAAACAAGACAAAGCAAAAAAAATTATTGCTTTATACCCAATGTTTTCCCAACTTAAACAGAGTAAGTTAAATTTCATTATGCCTATTCTATATGGGCCTGGCATTGAACACTGATAAACTTAACAGCTATAGCATAGTCACTCCAACTATCTAACTGGTTAAGGTTTTTAAAGGATTGATTTACTGAATTTGTTACACTGTTAGTGTTATTCTATATTGATCAACACAGTTAGCCCTTGAACATTTGCCTGACATTTTTTACAAAATAGTTTTGGAGATAATTTATATTTAGTCAGTTTAAGATTAGCTGCACTATAGTTTCCAGTCATACGATTACAAAAAAATTCGAGAAAAATTATGGCAGTGATTATTGTACTGAACTACCTTGTCATGAATTGTGTTCAGTTACATTTGAGTGGAAGCTACATGAGGATTCTTTTTCAGAGTATGATCTCCGACCAGCTGAGAACTTAGTGTTGGTTAGCTCATGAGTCTGTCATATACTATGTATGTTCTGTATTATACATAGACTACATATACCTCAGGGAAGGCATTTTATCTCCTGAGCATGGACCTTAATTTGTAAGATGGAGATAACCATTCCTGAACTGACTCACCACACTGTGGATCATGATCCCAGAAGGTGTACACAGAGTTCCACCTTGGTTATTGATATGAGCTTTTCTTGCACAGCCTACACGATGCTCAGGAGACATTGTGTTTCTCCCATGCATTCTCTGCAGCCCTGCCCATAGAACGTTTTACAGTGATGGGTATATTCTATCCAATTCTATTCTGTCCAACAAAGAAAACACCAGCCATCTGTGGCTATTGAGCACTTGAAATATGGCTATAGTGATTGAGGAGCTGTTTACTTTTATATAATTTTAATTTATTTAAACTTAAATAACCATATGTGTCCAGTGTCTACCTTATTGGACCAGATAGGGAGAGGATAGAAGTAGCTGAGATGCTATTATAGTGTTTCTTAAATACAGATATAAAGAGTTACTATGAGATTTGAATCAGATAATAGTTTAGATGGTAAGACATCTCTCTACATTAAAAAAATACTTTCCAAATTTAAGTTATGATACATGAAATAGCACTTCTACATTTTGTGGCATTCTTGGTGTAGACATTACATAGAGACATTGTCTTCATTATTTATTAATTCTAAAAATACTTTTGGTGGGTATTTCTTATCAGTATTTTTTTATTTTATTATTTTGAGTTCATGTTTAGCTCTGTGCTTATCTAGATCACTAAAATAATCTGTTGGATGCCTTAATTTGATTTTAAATGAAATACGTACTATAAGAAATAAGAATTCCCACAGACATAATGCCTTTTTTATGGGAAGACTTTTTTTAAGCAAATATAAATGGTTATTCTTAATTTATATTCCCTTCTTTGTCTCTCAAGAAATAGCATCACTCCCCATGTCTATTGAACCTATCATGTTCTGTTTTCTTTACTGATCTATTTTAATCCAAATCTGTAAATATTGCCCTCCTCGATTAGCCTTTTTTCTCTAGATTTACTTTCAAGTAGTGGTAATAGTCTGTAACTACTTTTAACCTGTCCCTTTGGACTATTAAGGGTTCTACATTTAAGGATATATTGTTTTAGAACAATGGATATTACAATAATAAAAGTACAAGTAACATACCTAAGAAGATGAAAGTAATGCAGCATTCTATTATGTTAAAAATCGGCATCTTTTGACACCAGCTTGATATTTCTGCGAATGTCCATTCACCTCAAGTGGTTTCTTCAAATAATGAGTTAGCTCTCATCTATCCTTACAACAAATTGAGGCACCAAATTCAGCTTTGTGGACTGAATGATAAAACATTGAGGGTCATCTTAGCCGTTCTTTGTTTTTATTGTCTTTGGTTTTGATCACTGGGTTATAAATACCTGTCTTTGTCTGGTTCCTTGGATTCTGTATCAGTAAATTCTATAAGGTTAGAATATTGACTGTTAAAAATCAGAGATTTGAATTTTATGTTAAAAGCATTTCAAAAAATTTTTTTCAAAGAATTTTTATGTATCTTTTAAAAACTTCAGTTTTGAAAAGTAGAAAATAAAGATAAACAAAAATCATATCTCATCACACAGTTTTAAGATAGCCCAGAAAAAGTTACAAACTGTGTGTGTGTGTGTGTGTGTCTGTATGTGCGCGCGCGCGCGCGCACGCGGTTATGTGAGTACCTTCGCCGTCTTAATTTTTTTTTTTTTTAGGTTGCAGTCGTCAAAGAATTGCTGGATCAAAATCTAAACATATTTTTGGTACATACTCCCAGCCAGAAGTTAGTACCAATTTGTAGAACAGCCAGCTAAGCTTGCCCTTAGCTTAGTTTTATATATGGGTATCTCCATTTCCTCATTTCTTTAGCAAAACTGAAGATTATCTTTTTTTCTAACATTCCTAATACGATCAAAAATTATTTATCATTATGTTAATTTGCATTTTTTTAACTATTAAAGAAGTTATGTAGCTTAGCGTATTTATAGACTGTTTGTATGCTTCTAGATGAGCCAAACGTGGTAATACCCATTTTGAATCTTCACATTTTGAGTATCTCCCCAGTTTACCTGGCCTCAAATCCCCTTTCATGCAGAGTATCTTTTCTCCTGTAACTCATTTTTGGGAACCATTGTTCTACACTACATAATACCAATTTAAATTGCCAGAATCTTTATCAAGAATTCAACAAGCAATCAAATGCAGTAGATTGTAGTGAAACAGGTTGCAATCAAATTAGATCCAGTTTAATGATGCTAAAAATGTATAGGCACTAAATATATCTTTATCAGTTGATTGACCCATTAAACATTGGCAAGTCAGGTCTTTAAATATTATGAAGGTCTTCAGTTAAATGTACCTTAAAAAGTTTCCATGTGTCTTTTGGAAGCATTGCTATTATGTGAATTATAAGGACCTATTTTGTGAAGTAAATATCTTTCAGAAAATTGAAGATACCAATATATACATTTCAAAAATCAATAACATAGCTGGTTTATTATTATATGTCAAAATGTGGCCTGTTTTAACAATATTAACATGCATTCTCAATTTACTAGTTTATTTCTAATATTTAAATAATGTCTACATAATTCTTCTATATAATGAATGATACAGAATATGAACTCTTTTAAGAAAAAAAAAATCCCAAGTCTACATATTAACTCTGCTAAGGGGCTTATGGGGTTAATGGAAAGTTCAGTTTAAGCAAATCATGTATGTTGGGCTGCCCAACCCACCCTTACCCCCACCCCCTACTTAATTAGTCTGTCAATCATAATTAGTATTGTTATACATTTTTCACAGCTGCCTGATCAGTGCTTTATTTCAACCAAGTTTAGCAAATAGATGGCAGATTGAATATACTGTTGAGCAGGGAAAGATACAATGTTGAGTATTCTCATTTTGAAGCTCTTCCATTGTTACATAACATAGACATAAAGCAAATGAGTAAGGTGTACTAAATAAATAAGAAGTTTGCAAAAACAAAGCAATAACTGAGAGCCAGTTCTAATAATGGGATTATTTAAAACACCAGCACTGGCGAGTAAAACTTTGTTTCCAGTGTTTCACTGAAGGCTTCTGAAGACAGCAGGTATTTAAGTAAAGTCTGTATTCCTAAGAATATACATATGTTGAAATAAGTTACGTTGTTGACATCTCCTACTTGGGCACCACTTCTGTTAAAACTCCAAAGACTGAATTGAGGTTTTACCTAGTTTTTAAATGCCATCAGGTAGAATTTAATCTGCATTGTATGCCCCTGGAGATAGATAGATAGATGGATAGATAGATTTTATTTTCAATAGATAAAGATACTTTCTTAGGGTTGTAAGCTGCTTGAAGAAAAAGAAAAAGTCAAAATAAAGAAGGGGCAGACACTGTAAGCCATATACATTTTATTAAAAACAGTGATTTCAAATCTGGTACTTTGACCTTTAAAGCTCTGTTCGTCTTTGCAAGGAGCGAGTACATATTATTTATAACATAATGAACTTATATTATAAGGAAACAGTCATAATAAGGAATTGGCATGCTTATGATTCATAAAACTGATTATATAATACCTGCCCTAATTGGTCATTCCTGCCTAGTAACCGAGAGAAAGGTGAAAATCCTATGCTATTTTAATTTCTCCATCTTAATTATAATACTTTCTTGCTACAGGCTTTATGGTATTAACTTCCCATGTTGTAATTAACCACTACATATCTATATTAATTTTTCTATTTTCTTGAACCCACAAACCTTTTCCATTACATTATCAGAAAGAGAATGGTATTAAACACCTGAACCCAGATCTATGGCTCCGGTGAAATAATACTGATCTCAGAACTTTATACCTAACAGTACTGAAGATTTTTATTTTCACAACCTGATTTACTTACTTTCCTGAAAGAACTTTATGATAATGGCAAGAACAGAGGCGAGTATACCCAGATACCAAGTTTAGTAAACAGAGAGTATTTACGTGGGAATGTAATAGAGGTAAATTGCTTTGTAAGGACTTCAGTCTTTTATTCACCATTAGTTGAATGTCAGAGAAGGCATAAGTATTCCGTTTAGCCTTGCAGGAAATGCAAGGATCCACAGGGCTAATCCTCAAAAGATTACCATATGGGAAGCCAAAAAAGAAGGTGTGAGGATTGACAAATATCCTGATCATCTTGATTACAGCAATACTGAAGAATACAAGTTCATATTGGAATGTATAAGAGGATTGCATATTCAGACTGGGAGTTCCTGGTGGGGTCAGTGAGGAGAAACATCCCGGAATATGTGACAATTGAGATCCATTTGAAGAAAGAGTTAGTCATAATAATTGGGAATATTATTAAGAGGCAAGACATGAAGTGAAAACATAAGACCTGTTACACCAGAATAAAGCTACCTAACCATAGGGAAAGACTTCAAATTTTTTTTCCATAGTCCTGAAGGCACATTCTACATCTGAGTGTCTCATGTAGGATATCAGGTAGAGTCGGTAGTCTTGGTATTAAAACACAGCAATTAAAAGTGCTGGTATCTGCAGTAATTATTTCTCCTTATCAGAAATATCACATTTCCCTTATATTATTAAAGAAATCCGGTCCCCTCGAAATATTTTGTCTTTAGGAAAACCCACCTTTCCTTGAAGTGGGTATTGCGCTGACCCCTTGGTTGTGCTTTTGAGGTTTGTGTGATTTCTTTAGACATTCCAACCCGAGGACATAATGCCCAGATTCCAGACTGGAAGTGGGGAAAAAAGCTATTTGGGGTGCCTAAATCTGGCAATGTTTCACTATTTAGAGGCAAAATGGAAAATATCTAGAAAGTCAGATGCCCCCAGGAGAGAGTTTTTTGAAGCAGGTCCCTCTTGGGCTGATTATAAGACTAATCAGCCATTTATCAAGCAAGCCATTATGTACCTGACCATATGAATAAACATAATTTATGCAAATATAATTTATGTTAAATACATTCTCGAGTTATTATGCACAATATTTTCTTCATCAAAAAGCAGTGACCAAAAGTGCACATATATTTGCAGCAATTCCTTTCTGCATCTTGAATTTCCCATGTTCCTCCAGCCATTGATGAGAGAGTGGCAGTTTCTCTGATTAAGTTCTCCCCCTGCATCCATGTCCCGGGCATTTGGAAGAGTGTCGCTTATTTCAGAGGCTATACATGAGGATTACATTCTTAGATAGTCTGCTGTGTAATGTTTTAACGGTACTTTAGATTTTGTTTTATGAACAAATCTTGACATCCTAGAAGGAGATCCCTGTCCTGGGCTCATTAATAAACAAATTTGAACACTACAGTCTCAGCCCTGACCTCAGAGGTACCCATTAGTGACTTCTCTCTATTGTACTGAAATGTAATCACAGACGCTGAAGTAGCAGGCCGTTTTCTTTGTTAATCAAAAATAATTCAGAATCATTACAGTTCAAAAAAAAAAAAAAAGCAAGCGCTACAGACCCTTTGTTTTTGAGTGAAAAAAATGGGGGGCTCTTCTTAATGCTGCTATTTTTAAGATATACATGATAGAATTTAAATCATCTCTACGAACATTAAGTGGCATTTCTGTGTACAGCCTTTTAAAAAAAGAGTCAGTTTATTACATGTAAATCTGAAAGGTTATAGTCACCCATTCTGGACATGGAAAAGTTCCATAATTTATGAGCATAGCGTACCTCTCTGGCAGGAGTATCAGCTCTGTCTGAAGCCCTAAAACCCTCCTCCTCTCCACGTTTCCACCATTCATTAAAGGCAAACCCATTCAACTATTCCAAATATATTTTCACGGAATATATTTTAAAGTCTCTTTAAAAACAAATATTGCTTATCCATGAGGCAAAGGTAACATTTATTTCCAGTGTCATATACATTACACTCAATCAAGCCTCTGTTTCTTTGCCTGTCATTAAGATATATCATCACATACCGATAATCTTATGCAAGAGACTCTGATGTTCGGGCATCAACATAAAGGCCAGAAAACATGGCAACTGTGTTTCACCACTAAGCCAGTGGATGTCCTACACAAGAGCCCCAGGTTACCAGGCAGTCAGGGCCCAAATTCAACCCTACATTCCTTCCCCAAGCCATACACCTGAAACACTAAATCTACCCAAAGATTCCAGAAGTACTTTGTGGATTCGTGGTGGCCCTTTGACCAGCATGAATAGCCTTCGATCAAATACAGCGAAACATAGAGACTCCTTTCAACCAGGAGGCTTGCAATAGTCAAGTTGACTAAAAGAGCTGAATAGTTGTTTTTCTTTCTCTCTGTGGAAATGTACACGTGTGCACTTATTCGAACAGTTATCTCAGCTAGTCATGCCAGTGTGGAAAGTGCATGATTCTACCTGAGATAAAATGCAGACACCTCGTCCCTGTAAACCACACCTTTTTCAGGGACTGACCCTGTTTTCATAACCTTGAATCTCCAAGAAACTTGAAGTGTGTGTTTATGCCTATTTTATCAATATATAAATAAATCAGTATTAGAATAAATTTTATCCCCTATAATGCTGGTGTTCTTTGGACTCTGTTCTCATAATCATGAATACTCTTGTGGTCAAGATCCCGTAAGTAAAAGGGGTGGATAGCTCTACCTTGAGGCATTAGATTTACATTCCAAGGCCAGGCAAACCAGTTCATCTTTTTCCATTTTTGTAGTTATCCCACACTTGCTCTCTATTCAAAGGCACACACACATTTTTTTTTTTTTTAATTCAGATACGTCTACAAGTGAGTATAAACACGGGGAGGTTTCCACCCAAAAGCTATTATTAAATCAATGATATACCTTATGATGAATACTGCCTTACAGTTGAAGAATTGTGATTTCTTAGTATGATGTTCCATCTGTTATCAATTTGAGTGACAATTTTGTGCAGCCTGAAATGGAGGGAGGCAGAATTTCTCTAATGATGGGCTATGAGTTTGACTTTGATTTTTCCTATGTGTTATTTAGAGGCACCTATCTTTAATATTAGTATCTTAATGCCTCTCATTTCCAAAGTAAATATTTTAAAATTGTTCATTGTGAAATACACATAATAGAAAATTTACCATCTTAACTATTTTTAAGTGTATAATTCAGTGCTGTTAAGTACATTTACATTATTGTGCAACCCTTCTCCAGAAGTCTTCTATCCTGCAAACTGAAACTCTATACCCATTAAACAATATAAAGTCAGCTTTTCAGGAAGTATAATATATACCAAAAGTACATTAGTCAGAAGTATGCAGCTACAGATTTTCACAAAGTGAATATGCTCATGTACCCAGGATCCAGACTGAGAAATAAATAGAACATTACTGGCACCTCTCTCACTCTCAGTTACAACTCTGTACGACTGTTATTTTAGATGTTGACTTTGGATCCAGCAACATTGCTAAATTCACTTGTGCATTCTGATAGATTGTAGATTTTTTTGGATTTTCTACATATACAGCCATGTTGTTCACAAATAATGATACTTTTTTTCTCTGATTTATTGAGTTATTATGCTACCCTTGACCTACTGTGCTATCTAGGACTTTCATTAGAATGATGAATAAATTGGGGGATAATGGGTGTGTTTGTTTTATTCCCCTATCTTGGGGGTGGGGGAAACTTTCTGTATTTCTCTACTCAGTAGGATGTTGGCTATAGGTTTCTGTAGGTACTGTCTCAGATTAAGGAAATTCCCATTTATTCCTAATTTGCCACAGGTTTTCATCCTGAAAAGGTGTTGAATTATTTTGATTTTTTTCTGCATATATTAAGATTATCATATTATCTTTCCTCTTTATTCTTACGATAAAGTATGTTAATTGATTTTCAAATACTAAACTAACTGGAAGGTTTTATTTAGACTGGTATTCTTTCTTTCTGAAATTTTAGAAGAAATTTTAGGTAAAGTAAACTGGGCCTGGATATTTCTTTGTGGGAAAGATTCTAATTCAATTTCTTAAATAGATGTGAGATTATTTGGATTTTCTACTACTTTTGATAAGGTTTTTCTAGGAATTTGTTCAGTTCACCTAAAACTTTAAATTCACTAGCATACATTTTTTATAATATCCTTATATTTTAATATCTATATGATCTGTAATGATATTCTTTTTTAACTTAAAATATTGGTTATTTTAATCTTTTATTTTTATAAGATCAATATTGATAAAGTTATATCAGTTCTTTTTTTTTTTTACGATTTTATTTATTTATTTGACAGACAGAGATCACAAGTAGGCAGAGAAGCAGGCAGAGAGAGAGGAGGAAGCAGGCTCCCTGCTGAGCAGAGAGCCCTATGCAGGGCTCAATCCTAAGACCCTGGGATCATGACCTGAGCAGAGGCCTCAACCCACTGAGCCACCCAGGCACCCCAGTTCTTTTTTTTTTTTTAAAGAACATTTATTTTGTTGATTTTCCTTTATTGCATTTTTTAGGACACAGCTAGACTTTAAAAAAATTAATAAACTTTATATTTTAGAGAAATTTGAGGATAACAGACAAACTGAGCAGGAAGTGAAGTTTCCATAGTCTCTTTCCCCTGCTCCTTGCCCTCAGTTACTCTTATTATTGCTTTGGTGTGATAAATTTGTTACAGTTGATGTACCAATATAAATACATCATTATTCACTAAAGTCCGCATTTTAACATCAATATTGTTTTGCCCTTTCCAGAACATCATATAATTGGAATCATGTGATATATAGCCTTTTCAGATTGGCTTCTTCAACTTAGCAGTATGCATTTAAGTTTTCTCTGTGTCTTTTCACGGAATAATAACTTTTGTTGTTATTTTTTTCACTGAATAATATTCTGTTGTATGGCCATACCACAGTTTGTTTATCTATTCACGTATTGAAGGAAAATTTTTGTTGCTTCCAAGTTTTGACAATTATGAATAAAGCTGTAGTAAACATTAGTTTGCAGATATTTGTGTAGACATATATTTTCAACTCATTTGGATTAATACATAGGATCTTGATTGCCGGATTGCATGTTAAGACTATGTTTAGCTTTGTAGGAAACTGCCAAACTGTCTTCTGTAATTGCTGTATCATTTTGCCTTCCCACCAACAATGAATAAAAATTTCTAGCCTCCACATTTTTACCAGCACTCAATGTTGTCAGTGTTTTGGATTTTAGCCATTCTAATAGGTGCGTAGTGGTGTCTCACTTGTTTATTTGCTTATTGCTGAGTTTTAAGATCTTTTTGTATATTTTAGATATGTCTTTTATCAGATATGTTTTTTTCTCCCAGTCTGTGTTTTTTTCATTTTAATGAAGTCCAGCTTAACAATCTTTTTCTTTTATGGTTTATGTTTTTTGCATTGTATCTAAAAGCTAATTACCAAACAGAGAATCAACTAGATTTTCCTATGTTGTCTTCTAGAAGTTTTACAGTATTGTGTTTGACATTCTGTGATCCAAATTGCATGCTTTTAAATTTCATTAACTTCTCTCCTTAACTTTATTATTTATTTTCTTTTACTTTCTTTGGCTTTAATTTACTGTTCCCTTTTTAACCTGCAAAGCTGGATTTTCAGATCATCAGTTTTTCAAACTTTCACTGTTTCTAATGTATGCATTTAAGACTATAAATTTTCCTCTAAGCATGGGGTTAGCTGTATCCCACAACTTGATACATTATAGTTTCATAATCATTCAGTTTGAAATATCTTCTAATTTCCATTGTGGTTTTTTTTTCTAATTCGTGCATTATTTAGGCATTGTTTAATTTCAAAATATTTTAGGATTCTTTAAATTATTTTTAACACTGGTTAATTTTACAGTGGCAAGAAAAATAACTTCAAGCCTTTGAAATTTGTTGGCACTTGCTTTATGACCCAGAATAGCCAATGCCAAAGAGTAAGCAAAGTGATAGGAGGTCATCAAAGGCAAGGCTCGGGTGCAAAGACATCAGAGATGTATTCACCAATATCAAAACTTTACTCACTACTATAAAACCAAAAAGGACTCCTTTAATTGCTGAGCCTTACAAAATGTTCTCAGAGCACTTGACTTCTGTTAAAATTTAATAGTGATTATTTGGGGGTTAAATTACTTTTCCAAACTGGGATTAAGGGAATTCAAGAAAACCTGATTTGTGTCCTAATAATGAAAGTATCTCTGACCTTTTATGGATGGCATTTCTGCCATCAATAAATGTTTGTTGCCCTAATGACCAGTCAGTGGATAACAAAGAGATTTGAGCTATTTCCTTACTGCAGGAATAGTTTAGATGGTGACCAAACAGGAGAAAGCAAAGTTCTTTAAAGTTTGTCATTTTGGGTTAATGATAAGTTTCGGGGTGCTACAGAAACTAGCAAGTTGGAACTAAAATTTTAAGTGACTTTTCAGTAAAAGTGATTGGCCTATAACTGATATATCCTGTAATAGATAATTAATTTTGCTTTCAGAAACTTAGATTATTATATGTGTTGTAAATTTTACCAAGGAAAGGTAAGGCTGAAGTTAAAATCTTAAAAAGCAAAATCTCTTTAAATAACTATAAAAACCAAAGTTATGTATTGATATTTTTGAAAATTGGTCTGTAGTCTGTGGCTCTACTGTGTGGTATTTTAAAAGTTCTTAATTAGGAAAAAATAATATTGATTAATGAATACAAACTTTCAATTATGAAAGATGAATAAACTCTGGAGACCTAATGTACACATAGTGACCATAGTTAATAATAATGTGTTATATACTTAAGATTTGCTACAAGAGTATAGCTCAAGTGTTCTCAGAGCATTCACACACCCAATGGTAACTATGGGAGGTGATGGGTATTTTAACTATTTAGACTTTGGTCATCATTTGACAATGTATAGACATAAAATAAAACTGGATCTACAAAACAGAAAGAGAGAGACTTTGGAAGTGCCAGAGTCACTTTCAACTTATTGTCTGACATCAACTATATGACCGTTTGCAACATTAAGTACAGAATAAGTATGCCTACGATTTTTGTTCTCAGAATGGCTTCTGATGTATTTATGTTTATTTATGTTTGTTTTGGGAAGAGGGGCAAGTTTTCCACCCAAAACTGGCATCACAACATTTTTACAGTTTATTTCAATGTCTATTAAGACCTCTTAAGTAAATTTGATTTTTAAAATGTCTTTGCTATAAAATCCAGTTTTCCAACAGAAACTAACAAATATTTCAAGATAGAAAATTCGTAAATAAATTTCTGTACTTTGGTTTTACAGGGAGAAAATATGGTTCTCTCAATTCTTAAGACTAGTACATTGATCGCACATTCAGTTTGATCGCAACAGCCCTGGTTTATATCTGCCTCTTCTGGTGATTGTTAATATTGCCTCGTTTTCCTCTCACACATGTCCCAATAAATTGTATGGTCGCTTTGTGGGTAGCCAAGCTTGCTTAGGCCTGTAGTAAAGACTCTCATAAATCCTGTTGCTCAGAGAATGGAGTTTTTAGGAACACCAAGGATTCAACAAAAATAAACTGTAGTAAAGGTGGTGAACAACACCTTGGATTTAGGAGAAAAAAGTAATTCGAATGTTTAATTCTTCCTCCTATTTATTCTGTCTTATATCTTGATTTGTCTGCACCCATAAAAATGGATTATAAGAAGTATGTTATCTAACAAATGGCATAATTACCTAAGTAATGTGAAAATACTTTGTGAATTTAAAAATGCTATACAAAAAGGGGCGCTTGGGTGGCTCAGTTGGCTAAGTGTCCGACTCTTCATTTCACCTCAGGTCATGATCTCAGGGTCCTGGGATCTAGCCCCGCATGGGGCTCTGTGCTCAGTGGGCAGTCTGCTTGAGATCTTTTCCTCTCCCTCTATGCCTCCCACTGCTCTCTCTAAAATTAATAAATAAACATTTAAAAAATAAAATGTTTTACAAATAGTACAAACAAACCCACAGTATGGTCAAACTCAGAGTTGTACTTGTCAAGAACACAGGGTTAAATTAAGTGTAATTACTATGCAGGACGGCAATCTATGCCTTGGGAACTTACATTTACATATTTTATCTTGATACTATATCTGCATAGCAGATTAACTGACCCTAAAACACTGAAGGATGCCAAAAGTAAAAGTTATAGTCTTACTCATTTTTATTTCTATATGAAATATGAGCATTTTGTGGATATTTTAATGTCATAAAACAGTATTCACATATTAGAAGTTTTGATGCAAGCAGGCCAGGTCCGAGGCCACTGGGAGGGTCCGGCAGGATCAGCCAAGAGGGTCCTTGGCTTCACACAAGATGGAAATCAAACGAGAGCCAACAAGAGGTGAAAGCAGAATTTATTGAAGATGTTGAGAGCAGATACAGATGGAGAATCCGGGAGACTCAGAAATGAAAGGAGCATAAGTTCTTGCTTGGGGTATGGGGTTTTTATTGACGATTGTGCTCTGGTGCACATGTTCTCTCAAGTGTCTAGGAACTGGTCAGAACCAGGACAGGGTTCACATATCCACCATAAGTCACTTGCTCCCTCAGAGCCAGGGGTTCTTGGCGTCAAGATGTCTAGCACCAGTGGTCTGGAATATGCACACAATGGCTTCACCCCATCATTCCTCAGATATTATCTATTGGGTTGGAAGACTGTAAAGATATCATTAACTCCTTGTCCCTTACAAGGAGGACATACATTAAAGCACATATAAAAGGCAGAGGTACAGGTCCTAGCAAGAACAGAAGCAGGAAAAGAAAGGAAAAACAAAACAAAAACTAGCCTTTTCTTTCATGGGATCCTTTCAGTTCCCCTATTTCCATTTTAACCCTGATAACCTCAGGGAATTTTTTTTTTTTTTTTTTGAAGCACTACTATGTAAAAAAAACCTCTTGCCTTGGGGCACCTGGGTGGCTCAGTGGGTTAAGCCTCTGCCTTCAGCTCAGGTCATGATCCCAGGGTCCTGGGATCAAGCCCCACATCGGGCTCTCTGCTCCGCAGGGAGTCTGCTTCCCCCTCTCTCTCTGCCTGTCTCTCTGCCTACTTGTGATCTGTCTGTCAAATAAATAAATAAAATCTTAAAAAAAAAAAAAAACCTCTTGCTAGATTGTAGAAGATTAGAGTAAATGAAGCAAAATCGTTTCTCTAATCTGGTTTATATGCAGACAATTATAAAAAAAGGCAGAAGGGAATAACTATAATAGAACAAACAAATTCAAGTGAATGCATAGAAAAGAAAATAATTGATTGCTAATCCAAGCATCCTGGCAATCACCTCATAAAGTTGGCCCCGGGACTGAGCCTTGAACGTTGAGGCAGGTTTTGGTAGACTGAGGTGTTTGACGACACAGCACACCCGGGCTGAGAGAGATGAAAAAGGTAAACTGTCGGAAAGCAGAAGTGCTGCGTGTGCTCAGGGTGTGGCAGGGGGCCCCCAGGTTCTGATGTCTGCTATGAAGAATTTAGGATTAGGTGGTGATAGGCCTTGAATTTCAAGTAAGGAAAATAAACTCTTCCCTTGAAGATTGGGAACCCTTGTTAGTGTTTCACAAAGCTAGAGACGTGACGAGACTTGTATCTGGGCAAGGTAATCCTAGCAACGGTAAATAATATTGATTGGAGAAGGAAGACGTTAGAGGCCGGGAGGCCACAGCAAAGACTGTAACGAGAGTTCAAATGAAAAATGGCGGAGTATGGAATTAAGACTTGAGGGAGCGTGAAGGGAGCGTGAATGGCGAGGAGGGAGGCAGACAGGAGAGGCATTGTAGAAACGATTGGGCAGTAGTTACTGACTGAAATTGAATTGAGACGGAGGGAGGAATGGAAAACTTTGGGGTCTTGAGTTTGGCTGAGAAGGAATGCTGTCATTGAGTGAGACACAGTCCCTCTGCAGTGAGAGAAACAGCTTTGCAGGTTCAAGACTAAGCATAGAGCTTGAGTAATGTTTGGTTATCTGTATGTGTACAGCTGACGGTCTTATTTTCAGACCTTGAATTCAGAGAAAGTAGGTACAAGTGCCTTATGGGCCAAAACATAACTTTGCTGAAGCCAGCTGACTGTCAGGCTAGACACTACCACTGTTCTGAAGACTTATGGAGACTTTAAACATTTTGTGAAATTGGGAGGCCCTTCTGAGAGGCCCTTCTGTCCCTGTCTGTCCTCCGAGCCAAGAGGTCTGTAGCAATCAGAAACGTGGCTAATCTCATTAAGTGCATGGGGCTTGAAACAGTCTGAGAACCATTCCCATTGCCCTCTCCTCGAGGATTCCCTCCCTGCACAGGCAGTCGGAAACAGCAGCCGGATTAGGAGGTGTAGAGAGGGAGACTGTGCTAACATAATGCATTGTATTGGGGAAGGGGCAGCCTCACAAATAAAGACGTGGAGGTAGGAGTGTGCAAGGAGCCTTAGTAACAGTATATACTTAGAGGGATTGGGTTCTCTATACGATAATAATGATCAAATTTGAGGAAGGCCAGCACTGAGTGCTTACAAAGTGCCAAATACTGTGCTAAACCTTTTATATGCATTGTCTCATTTAAAGCTGGCAATTAATGGTATTTTTTGTGTTATTACCCCCATTTTACTTCTAAGGAATCTGGAGCAGAGAGAGTTTAAATGCCTTGGCCACATTAGCATTGCTCGCGAGACTTGACTCGGGTTTTTCATCCCACCTAGCTGACTCTAGAGCCTACCCTTCTAATACTGCTCTGTTATTACATGAAGATGTCACAGACAAGGGGAGTAAGGATTCTACCTTGATCCAGCTGAGCTGCACTAGATGAAAGCCTGCTGAAAATCGGGCTAGTGTCTGTTTGTTTTATAAAGCCACGGATGCAGAACTGAGAAGATTCAATCTTATCCATGTGGATAGAGACTCTGGTAAACTGTAATCCAGTTACCAAACCTGTCTGTTGGCAAGTGCAAGGCTAGATAGACCCCTGCTTAAGAAGGAGGAGAAGGAAAAATGTAGAAGAAAAGAAATCCTTTCTACCAACAGGGGACGAATGCATCAAAGAAGACTTTACTAAATCACCCAAAAGAAAAGGAATGTAAAAATGTTTGGCATCTTCAGTAGGCTTCAGGAAAACATGGGTTTTATAAAACAGAGGAAGCTGTAAGATCAGAAGTGATTGAGATGAGAAGGAAATGGTGCAAGTTTGGAGAGTGTGAGGTAAGAATATGATGGAATAGAGATGGCAGAGGAATTAAAATGCAATATCAGAATTAAATTTTGCTTTAAAGGTATAGTAGTTAAAAGCAGTGCTGACACTATCAGTGAAATACCTAATACAGGGGAGAAAATTTTATTCTCCACAATTTAAAAGAAACATACAGACATTTTAAAATGTGAGACAGTAATAGGGCAGAGAATGGAGTTTGAACCTAAAAATTATGAGAGTTTCTGCATATAAACATTTCTTGAATGGGGGGAGATCAGAATGTTTAAAACAGAGACAGGAACCTAACATAAAGTCCAAGAAATTATACTTAAAAACAAATGAGGTAGGGAGAGAGGGAAAGCAGGGGAGAAATTTATACCTTAATATTGGCAAATGTGTTGCTAATAAACACAAAGGAAGTAATTTTATAGTTACTCAGTTGGGGGGGAAAGGTTTCCCATAAATCAGGTGAGTAAAATGAACTGACTTCAGATTTTTTTTTTCTCTGTGATGCAAATGCCTAAAGACACCAGGACCATATCCACAGAATACTGAAGAAAAAAAAAAAAATCTGTGACTCAAAAATTTTATGCATGGTGTGTTACTTTTATGGTGTCACCTAACAAGTTCCCGTAACTTAGCAAGTTAAAACAGTACCCATTTATCATCCCACAGTTTCTGTGGGCTCCTAGTCTGAGTATAGATCCACTGGGTCTTCTGCTATGGATCACAGTGTGCATCCCTTACTTGACTTTCAAGATTTTATTTATTTATTTGTCAGAGAGAGAGCGAGCAAACACAGGCAGACAGAGTGGCAGGCAGAGGCAGAGGGAGAAGCAGGGTCCCTGCTGAGCAAGGAGCCCGATACGGGACTCATCCCAGGACACCGGGATCTTGACCTGAGCCGAAGGCAGCCGCTTAACCAACTGAGCCACCCAGGTGTCCCAGACTTTCAGACTGAACACCTAGCAGCAAACTTTGTATCTTGTGTAGTTTTTCATAGTTACTATACTGTGATAATCTCAGCTGTGTTACTGGAAGACTTAGGTTATTTAACTACACCGTTGTAACGAAAATTTTTGCCTATGCAGACAGAAGCAAAGACTATATCTACAAGAGGAATTTTTTTCTGTTTTTGTGTTTTCAAATGAATGTTACAGAGTGGATATTACCTTTTAAGCAAAAGAAAATAAATTTCATGTTAAAAATGGGTATTAAAATATTTAAAAATACACCAACTCTTGGTAGGAGTGAAGGTAATGAAATCATAGGTGATTTTTCCTTACATATTTTAGTATTTCATTTATTTATTTAATTCTTTTTTTTTTTTTTTAAGATTTTATTTTTAGGGGCGCCTGAATGGCTCAGTCAGTTGAGCATGGTTTCAGCTCAGCTCATAATCTCAGGGCTGTGAAATCTAGCCCCACTTCAGGCTCCGTGCTGGGCATGGAGCCTGCTTTAAGATTCTCTCTCTCTCCCTCTGCCACTGCCCCTCCCCTCCTAAATTTTATCTTTAAGCAATCTCCACACCCAACACGGGGCTCAAACTCACAACCCTGAGATCAAGAGCCACATGCTCTACAGCCAGGCACCCCAGTATTTTAGTATTTAAATTTCAACTCTGAGCATACATTATATATATATGACCTTAAAAGAAACAACTTATGGAGGTTAATTTTGTAAATTTTTCCTGCATTTATCTGTGGTATAATTTAGTCAATAAACATCTAGTGAGACCTGTTATATACCAGAAACGTGGTAGAGGCCATGTATACCTAACTGAATAAAGCATATTTTCTGTCCTAAAGGACTTTACTGTGTAAGGAGAGACAGACATTGAAACGTGATTTTTAAAGTGGCATAGCGTTTTTACATACTGTAGACAGAGGACAGAGCAATAACTAAAAATCTAAGCTTTCCCGATACAAACTGATTCACTGAAAAGGAAAGATGTCAAATAACACTTAGCTTTTTTCGTTTCTTCTTAAACTATGATTATTTCAATGCTGAAGTTTCTGTGAAGAGGAAGAATTTGAAATAAAATGTGTAGTAGTCTGTGGTTAAAGCATGAGAAATGTCACTTGCTATCTGTGGACATCTGTAGTGAGTCAAGAATAATTGAAAAGCCAGGGGAGCTATCTTGTTCTGTGATTCTTCTTTATGAATATGCCACAAGAAGCACATTTGTAAATCTTATTTGCATTATTGGGAACATATGAAATGAGGTTGTTTTCTGATTCTTCTTTTTTTCTGCTTTGGAAACAAATTTTTACTGAAGCACTCAGATGAACAATTTCAAAAATTTTACTCAAATCCCAACTGTACTCATTTTCTGTTAGTATTTAAAGGTCTATCATGTTAAAAAGACCATAGGGAAAGTATTACGTTGTATTTTTGATGCCCTCAGACACCTCTAAAGGATTTTCCTATTTCCTAAACACCACATCCTGGACCACCACTCAGGAAACATATAACTGGTGTGTGAAGAAACTTTCCTCCATTAGGTTGTTTTTAAAATACATATTTTTTAATATTTTATTTATTTGTTTGAGAGATAGCATGTGTGAGCAGGGTGGAGAGGTAAGGGGAGAGGGAGAAGCAGACGCCCTATGGAGCAGAGAGCCAGAGTGGGCCAGTTCCAGGACCCTGGGATCATGACCTGGGCCAAGGGCAGAACCTTAACCGATTGAATCACCCAGGCGCCCCTTCAAGATATTTTTTTTTTAACATTTTATTTTTAAGTAATATCTATCCCCATTATGGGGATCAAACTTACAACCCTGAGATCCAGAGTCACATGCTCTACCGACTAAGCCAGCCAAGTGCCCCATCAAAATATTTTTTTGGATTGCATCTATTTTGTGTCAAATACCACATTAAACCCTGAATACACAGCATTAAGCCTGATGGTGTAGCCTTCCTCACGAAGTTTAGGAGAAAAGAACCTAAAGCAGGATGCATTCATGGCTAAATTCACGGGGCAAAGAAGCACTTGGGATACTTTTTCACTGCTTAAAAAGTCTCCAGGAAGTATTTCTCTCTGTGTCTCCACCCCATCCAGTCTACACCTGGTATTTCGTTAAAATTGCAGTTTCTCTTCTGTTATTTCCAAAGGAAAACATCTTTACAGACAGCACCTCTGCAGTAACCAAACCGTGGCAATTACATCCTTAGAGATTTTAGTCTAACATAATGAGAAGGACGGCTACTAGAGGTCTCGGTGTGAACAAATTGCACTGCCTTCGTGGGTAGAGGTTTACAGATAAATGATAGTAAAGGAAGTGGGAGAGGGAGATGGGTGAGGGCATGAGGAGTGAAAAGGAAGGGGGTTGAGAATAGAAAGAAAATGAAAAGCAAATTTAGATTTATTATGAAAAACTTCTTCAAAGCTACTTTTTTAGGGACTCTGTAAAAGTTAACCATATGAAAAAACACTATAGCAGAGTTTTCAAAATGCCTGGAGACGAGGTGGATGTAGTTCAGACCAGCAAGTTTCTTTCTTCTCAGTGTCACATGGCAAAAAAATGACAAGAGACCCTCTTAGGAACTGAGGGTCTGATAGTCTGGCTTTGATCCAGAAGATCCAGAGACAAGAGGAGAGGGCTCTGGAAACTCACTTCCCTAATGGGAGGAACAGCTAGTGTTCTCTCACGCTTCGTATATTCTGCTTCTAATACAGGACTTATCTTTCACGTCGCCTGCTGTAGATGCATGTCTAGGATCCAGAGGTTACAGACAGACACATCTGTAGCCTCAGAAGTTTTGTGAAGGACATGTTGGCAAAGAGTCTTGTCTTCTCTCAGGGAGAGACTGAGTTTCAGGAAGGTTTGAATTAATTCATGTTTAATAAACTCAGGAATCATGTGCAAGAGAAGTTAAGAATGTTGAAGGAGCGGTCCTCGTCTTCTGAGGGAAATGTGAAGGAATGTCAGGAAGCCTGACTCTCAAGTCGTGGTGCTGTTAAGTGATAGCATACAGGGCTTGATACAGACTTTGGCATTTTTGATATTCTTGTAACCAAAGGATTAGTAATTGTCTACCATTTCCAGGTTTTGTCAATTGTATAAAATAATAGCATTTATCATGCCTTTGATATCCACAGATGAAAAGTACCTTACTGATGTAAATTATATTCCCATAGTGTTCCTGAAGAGATCTGATACATTTTATCTAATTTTCCTCTCACCTGTTTATTTTAAATCAGAATTCTTGCTTACTAATAGTATTTTGCAACATTGTGCTGTATATTCAACTGGAAAACCTCACTAGCCTGACAAAATATTTTAGACATTGCCATGGTACCAGGGTCACAGCTAAGTTATTTTGTATGATTATAATACATGGTTTTGCTCAAAGGATTTTTTAAAAATAATTTAAAACTGGTGGGAAGTATTTACTATCTTGCATTTTGTACTTGATTGACTCTTAGAAGCATTATTCCTAGAGAATATTTCTTTTAAAAAGCTGTGAATTATTTATAATCTTAATGTGTTCTATAACTGCATTTTAAAAAATCTTATTTAGTGTTTGAATTAATATCTTTACATATTTTAAAATTCAAAAGGCATGAAAAGCAAAAGGTACTTCTTTTACCCCCGTCCCATAGACAATTCTCTTCCCCAGAGATAATCAGTATTATCATTTTTTGGATGTCTTCTAGAAATACCTTGTGCATATTCAAGCAGTGTGGATATTTTATACAAATGGCAGCATTCCGTTTGCTACCTTTGCTTCCTGCATTAAGAAATATATTTTGGAAATCACTGCTTCAGCAGCCCATAAGGAGCCTCCTCATTCATTTCTATGACTAGATGTTATTCCACTGAAGGATGATGTTCTTTATCCAGTTTCCTATTGATTGCCACCTGGGATGTTTCTAATTTCTAATTGCTAACAAATATGCATCAGTGAATAGCTCTGAACATATGGCATTTCACACATGCACAAGTATGACTGAGGGTAAGTTTTTAGAGCTGGAACTTCTGGGCCAAAGAATATGTTTATTTGTAATTTTGATTGATATTACCCAAAGGCTGTCTGTAGATCTGTTGCCATTTTGTATTTCCTTAACTTGGTGTATGCTTTCCACAACTTCACCAGCACAATATTATTTAACAATTGGATCTTTCCCAACTTGCCAGCCTTTCTCAGAATTTCTTGAATTTGCTTTCTTTTAGTATGAATTAGGTTGAATGTATTCTCACACCTAAAAGAGGCATTTTCTCCAAATGGTTCAGTACTTTGCCCATTTCTTCTGTTGGATTGTCAGTTTTTCTTGTTGACCTATAGGAGCTTTTCATATATTAGGAAACTTCTGAGTGAAGTTGTGATGCCCTATTTATCATTTACTTTTACCCTTGACTTTGGTTTCTACTATGCAGATTTATTTTCATGTAGTTGATTTATTGCCATTTTCATTTATGGGTTCTGGGTTTTATGTCATTGTTAGTAGACCTTTCCTCCCCCAAGATGATAAAACAGTTATTCCATATATTTTGTCTAGAATTTCATGGTTTTATTGTTTACATTTAGATCTTTGGCCTAGTAGAATCTAACCTAATACAAGCTGTGAGGAAGCAAGGGTTTTTATATACACACACAGCATTTACTCAGAAGACATGATTATCATCATCAATAAGAAACTAAAGTAATGTATGTAGGAATAGTTTATTACCCTGGTGCTTCCCTCCCCCAGCTTTATCGAGGTCAGATTGACAAATAAAAAGGTAAGATATTTACAGTGTACAAAATACATATACATTGTGAGGTGACTCTTATCAAGTTAATGAACACGCCCATCACTTCAAATAGTTACCTTTCTATGTATGGATAGTGTATGTGAAGTGTGAAACGAAGACATTTAAGTTCTATTCTCTTAACAAATTTCAATGATGTGATACAGTGTTATCAGCTATAGTTGGCATGTTGTACATTTAATCCTCAGACCGTATTCATCTTAAAACGGAAAATTTATGCCCTTTCACCAGCTTCTTCCTCTTTCTCCTGCATCTCCCTGCCGTAGCCCCTGACAACCACTTTTCTGCCCTCTGTTTCTATGGGTTGGTTTGTTTGTTTCTTTTTTTTTTTATTCCTCCTGTAGGTGATACTATGTAGTATTCGTTTTTCTCTGTCTGCCTTCTTTTACTTACCATAATGCCTCCAGTTGCATCCATGGTGTCCCAGATAACAGGATTTCCATTTTTTAATGGCTGAATAATATACCATTGTATGCATATACCACATTTTATTTATCCATTTGTCTTTTTTTCCCCAAGATTTTACCCATTTATTTGATAAAGAGAGAGAACGAGAGAGCACGAGAGTGGGGCAAGAGGCAAAGGGAGAAGCAGACTCCACATTGAGCATATCCATTTATCTTTTGACACTTCGGTGGTTTCCATATCTTACTATTATGAATAATGCTGCAGTGAACAGGGGAGTGCAGAGATGTCTTTAAAACGCTGATTACATTTCCTTTGGAAACGAACCTTGAAGTGGAATTTCTGGATCAAATTTATATAAAAATGTGGTTATTTTTATATATAGATTTTAATTTATATTAAATTTAAATTAATTTAAATCATTAATTAATAAATTAATAATATAATATTAATGACATTAATATATATTAATTTATATATATTTATTCTCAAAGTACTTTACCACCAGTAATAATCTGTAAAATTTATATTTTATAAAAATAAAACATAAAATTAGAACTATTTTTAATTTCTTGGAGGACCACCATGCTGTTTTTCATACTGACTGTACCAGTTTACATCCCACCAACAGTATGCAGAGGTTCCCTTTTCTCCACATCCTCACTAGCATTTGTTATCTCTTCTCTTTGTGATAATAGACATCCTAATAGATGTGAAATGATAGCTTATTGTGGTTTTGATTTGCATTTCCCTGATTATTAGTAATGTCAAGCATCTTTTCATGTACTTTTTTGCCACTTATATATATCTTCTTTGGGAAAATGTCTATTCAGACCTTTTGCCCATTTTTAATTGGATTGGTTTTTTGCTATTGAATTGTGTGAGTTCCTTGTATATTTAAAATTTTAACCCATTCCTGGATACGTGATCTGCAAATATTTGCTCCCACTCCGTAGCTTGCCTTATCGTTTTGCTGATGTACCACTTGTTGCTTTGGGTGCTTTCTCCTTCCATCTATGAAAGGACTTTGCTCTGCCTTTTACTCACTTTCCCACTTCTCTTACAACTAGTTTATCAACCTCTATAGAGAAACATGCCTCAGATCTTCTCCCTTAAACAGGTAAGACTCCATGCAATCCACTGACTCTTGAAGTTTGACAGTTCTACCACTTACCTTCATCATAACACTGGTAATTAAGAGAATGGTCTACTCTCTCAAATCTGTTACTGCCTATTTCCCCCTACTGTTTCCACAATCCAACTTCTGACCAAACCCTCCCATGAGGTTATTTTAGCCAATTTCGGTAATCTCCATATTAACCAAGACTCGGAGCATCATCTTACCGTTATCTTAATCTTTTTGCTTCATCTGATTTTATAGATGGTATTTTCCTTCTTACAGTACTCTTTTCTCAGACTTTATGGTACTGTTCTCCAGGTTTTCAACCAGACTTCTCAAGCTGGGCCTTCTCAGTGTCTTTCCCAGTCTCTGATTCCTTTTTGCCCTCAAATGACAGTACTCCTCTATTGTTTGCTCTCCCCTTTAGGTCACTTTCTTAAAGATTTATTTATTTATCTGAGAAAGAGAGTGTGTGTGTGGTGTCCAGGAGGGGCAGATAGAGAGAATTTCAGGCAGACCCCATACCAAACTTGGAACTGATACAAGGCTCATCCCATGACCCTGAGGATCATGACCTGAGCCAAAACCAAGACTTTTAACTTACTGAGCCACCCAGGTGCCTCTCCTTTAGATCACTTTATGGTTACCATTTAGTTGCGTAATTAATGATTTGCTGCCTATCTCCTCTATTGGGATATAAACAAGGGCTATATTGGGCTCCTGCTGAGTACTTCTGCCTCATCACCACCTCATTTCCCTTGTTCCAGGTCAAGATCAAGTCAAGTTAATGTTTGTATGAGCTTTTTCTGCCTTACTATGTGCCTTCTTTGATCCTATCAATACGTGGCCCCTTTACATCCTTCAGGTCTTAGCTTAAATACTACCTTGCAGAAAGACCTTCTTAACTATACTATCTAAGATGATCTTTACTGTTCCTTATATAATACCTTCTTTATTTCCTTCTAGAATATGTCAAAGTTTGTAATTATTTTATTTATTTCAGCAGTTTACTGGTCTAATTTGTTTCTTCTCCATTAGAATATAGACTTTGCAAGAGCAAGGACCTTTTATGTCTTGTTCCTGTAGTACCCTTAGAACTTAGTGTATGTCTGCACATAGTAGGTGACTAATAGACATTTACTGATGGAAGGAAGAGAGAAAGGAAGGGAGGGAAGAAAGAAGAAAGGAGAGAAAAAAGAGACGGAGAGAGTAAGGAGGAAACTGATTCTACTGGTTCACCAGTATGTCCTCAACATCTAACTTTTAACATTATGTGTATTCAACAAATATTGTTTAGGAAATGAGTTCCCAAAAGTCTATCCTCAACCCTCTGCTCTTTTCATTCTACATACCTCATACAGATTTATGGGTAACTTCACCTTAAACTATTACTTCAACTCCCATTGCTCTGCTAATGGCTCCCAAATCTAAATCTGAGGCCATTATTCTCTGGTTCAAGGACCACATATAGAGCAGCTTGCTGGACATTCCTACAAGAGATATCACAGGTCCCTTAAAATCAGCAGGCTCAACATTGAATTTATTACTTTACCATGTAACACTAATCCTCTGCTTGTGTCCTTTACCTTCAAAAATGAAGCCATCATCTGCTCAGATTACTTTGAGTCATCTAGATGACTCCTTTCTGTTCACAGTTTCTATATATAATCAGTGAAATCCTGCATGTTCATATGAAATTTTCTTTCTCTGACTTATTTTGCTTTGCGTGATACTCTTTAGCTCCATCCATGTTGTTGCAAATGGCAAGATTTCATTCTCTTTGATGGCTGAGTAATATTCCATTCTATATGTATACCGCATCTTTTTTTTTTTTTTTTTTTCTCAGATCTAGAATTGGTATTTGGTTTAAGGCCAGAATAATGGTTAGGGTTAGGGACAGTGTGAGGGTTTGTGTCTGCAGTTCAGAAACCTCTCCAGAGGGGTAACTTTAGGGTTAGGGGTATGAGTTAAGTAGGTAAAGGAGATTAAGGAATGTGCTTGTGATGAGTATTGGATATTGTATGGAAGTATAGAATCCCTATATTGTTGACCAACTAAAATTAAAATACAAACTTAAAAAAAAAAAGTCCAGTGTATGTGTTCAAATTCCTCAACACCTCTCATCTCTTCTCAACTCCTCTTCCTTTCCATTCTACTCAGGTAATCTAAAATGCCCACAGTGACCTCCTAACTAGCAGTGTTGCCATGGATATTCCTGAAATTCAGATCTGGTCATATCATTTTTCTTCAATCCTTCAAGAAGTCTGTGTTTCTTTACCCCCTACTCAATCAGCTCTTAGAGAAGAAATATTTATCTTCTGAATTTAGTAGCCATGGACTTCTCACAGTATGGCTTCTACCTACCTGTGCTGTATGTACCCCATACCTCTACTCTAGTCATAGAAATGACTTGCCATCGCCCAAAAGAGTCTTGCTTTTACTAATGCCTTACTTCTAGAGAAGTCTTACAATATTCTTAATTTCTATTTATTCATTAAAACTCAACTTAAGTATTACCTCCACTTGAAAGCCCTTTCTCATTCTGCCATGCTAATATCTGTCCTAGTTCTTCCTTACATTCATCTATGGTAACTCTTGCCACACTGAACTCTAATTATGCATCTAATTTACCTTCCTCACCACCACCAGAGATAGCAACTTTTGGTTGGTTGGATGAGTGAATGATTATAGGAGGGTTTATTCTTCAAGAAACTGCCTAACAAGTTGAAATTGTGATTAGAACATAGAGCCAAAGTTGGAGACAGATAAAACCTGGATACCAAGAAAACCCAGATTACTAGTATGGACAAAGCCAAAAACAGGAATGGAAACTAAGACACAAGGAATCTCATGAGTGGGAGTTAGAAATTAAACTCTTACAAACCAAAACATGGGTACCAGTAGAGCCTGTTGCCAGGTAAGGGATTTATCCGGCCTAGGGAACTGTGAGGCTGGGTTGGGATTTGAGAACAGTGTGCTTGCTCAGACAGAGTTTTCGTGCTACACAGGCAAACAAAACCAAAACCTTCTGTCTGGCGTGACTTTGTACCAGAATGATATTTTTAATAAATAGTAAAATACTTAAATGTATGTGTGGAACTCTATTAATGGATACTATATACCACATTTTTTAAAAGATTTTATTTATTTCTTTGTCAGAGAGAGAGCACACACAGCAGGGAGAGAAGCAGGCTCCCCACTGAGCAAGGAACCTCATGTGGGACTCAATCCCAGGACTCCAGGATCAGGACCTGAGCTGAAAACAGTTCCTTAACCGACTAAGCCACCCAGGCACCCTATATACCACAGTTTAAAAAAATCTCCTCTCTGTCAAATAAATAAATAAAATCTTAAAAAAAAAAAAAAAAAAAGGCGGGGGTGGGGTGGGGTGGGTGCCCCTGGGTGGCTCAGTGGGTTAAAGCCTCTGCCTTCAGCTCAGGTCATGATCCCAGAGTCCTGGGATCGAGTCCGGCATCGGGCTCTCTGATCAGCAAGGAACCTGCTTCCCTCTCTCTCTCTGCCTGCCTCTCTGCCTACTTGTGATCTGTCTCTCTGTCAAATAAATAAATAAAATCTTAAAAAAAAAAATCTCTGCTTAGAAACCCCTCAGGGTTCAGTGTAGATTATGAGATCCCAACTTTTTAATGTTTTAGATCTTAACTCTTGGTAGAGACAACAGGTGGGATAGGCTCTCTTAGCATTCCACTTGTAAAATAAACTGAGGCTTAATCATGTATAATTAAGTCTCTGGAAGGGAGGTCGTCTGAGGACAGAAGGAAGGAGGAATGGAAGATCATATGAGCGGTTACCATGTGTTACCACAATTAATCATCAGAATAACCTAGTGAAATGGATGTTCTTCTCTCTACGTTACTGACAAAGGAATAGTGTCTCAGGGAAACTAAAGAGCTTCACCAAAGGGACAAAGCAAACAAGGGAGAGGCCCACTCTTCCACTTGAATTTTTCTGGTTTCAGAGTCTCCATCTTCA
>NC_137899.1:73535554-73560554 GCF_963455335.1 Martes martes
AAATCTTAAAAAAAATAGCAATATGCTCTGTCCATCCCAGATCTTTCTTTAAATACTCCTGTTTGGCACTTGATGAAAAACTTAAAATACCACTCAATTCATTGTCAGTTCTTTTTAATACCATAAAGCCAGGAAGCTTTTGGAAGGCTATTATTATGATGGACATTGTTATGTGTTACCAGGGCTTGAATTTGGACCGAGACTGGAAATGCAATACGATAGTTTCTTACGTTAAAATAAACTATAGCTACAGATAGTATAGAGACGAAAGAAGTGAACAGAAAAATTAAAGCGTGTGTAATCCAATATTTCCTATCAAATGTTGGTTAAAATAGGAAGACATAGTGTAATCTGAAAACTAGTTTTGCATTTATTATACACATAACTAATCCTAATACAGTTACCTGCCCCCCCTTAATGACCAGGGACTATCAGCCAGGACTTCCTTTGTCTTCAAATTTTAAGCAAAGGATGAAGGGAGCTATGAACCAATAGTTGGCAGACCCTGTTAACAAGGAAAAAACGTTTTTACTTTAAGTCTCACCTACAGGTTGTGACTGTTTTTTTCTAATTCACGTTTAGTGAAGAATGAATTGGACCGACATTATGCTAAGAACTGTTCCAATCACCCGCATATACATGGGATCTTTAATTAAGTGGCGTGCTTAATATGCAAACCCAACATATTCAGAAATGTTCCAGTTAAACTAGACTACAAAAGACAGTGGGCTTATTATAGCAAATAAAAATTGGGGGCCATTTTTATAACCCTTACAATAACTCTTTAGATTCATTTGAAGTGAGCCGTGATCTTCTTTTAATGACTTTTTGACCCCTTCAATGAGGTACATTCAGAAGTTTAATAGAAACACATTTGTTTTTTGTTTTTTGGTTTTTTTTTTTTTTAAATCTAAAGTCATCCTCTCCCTGTTCTGGGATACTATCTAAACACTTTCAACTCTTTGCCATTTTGACTCATTTCAGGACAGTTGCAGAAGCTTTCCCCTCTCTTTTCAGAATATGAAACATTATGTCCATTTACCTATTACTTCTTAGCACACAGAGCAACACATCAGGTGTGTGCTTAATCCATGTAATGAGAAAATAAATGAGGGCAAATAAACCCTTAATGGGTGCATCGCTGTGGGGAATTTCAGATCTGTCAGTATAGTAAACACCAAGAGAGAAAGAGCAATCTCCCCACCAAAGTTGAGAATTCATTCCCTTTCTTCACTTTTGAAGATTTTAATTGGTAGACTATAGTTTTCACTGGGACACCCATTCAGAGCCAGCTGTTTCTAACATTCGGTGACTGCATAATGTATTGTACCTTCATAGCTACCAGACTTTTATTTGCCCTTTCGCCAGAAAATAGCTAAGTTCTCCTTCCCCTCCTCTATCACATACCTAAATGTGGTCCCTCCTTAGAATATTTGCATGAACGAAATGATGCATCTAGTGAAAAATATTTCCTTAAGCTTAATACTGGACTTACTAAGGTATATATATTTCAGAATGTTCTCCATATATCTTCATTTTTTTAAAAGATTTTATTTATTTATTTGATAGAGAGAGAGATCACAAGTAGGTGGAGAGGCAGGCAGAGAGAGAGAGAGGAGGAAGCAGGCTCCCGGCTGAGCAGAGAGCCCGATGTGGGGCTCGATCCCAGGACCCTGGGATCATGACCTGAGCCGAAGGCAGAGGCTTTAACCCACTGAGCCACCCAGGCCCCCCTCTCCATATATTTTCAAATATGATGCTGGTCTTACCTGTTTAAATATTGATAAAGTAGCATGATCTCCAAAAAAAAATTTCTTGTGTACTGTTAATCTCTACCCATCTTTGTCAGGGAATTCTTATGGTAGTTTGGAGTGACAAAGAAGTGCATGGAGATTGTAACAAAAGTGATGGAGGAGGAGCAAAGGAAATGTATCACTTAAAGTGAGTTGGTTAAAATGGAGAAGTTTTGCATTTTGAAAATTACTGATTTCTAAACAAGGCAAGTGGAGTGGCCTACATATAACATGTAACTGATATTTGGTGCAGGAAAATCTTAATTTTCTATTTATTAAAATAATTCAAATGTTTTAGTAGCCTCAGACATTCCACTTGGGATGAGCTTGTATATGTGGATTTAGAGATTAGTACTGGCTTCTTGATAGTGTTAGAAATCCCTCACAAGTGCACCTGTGTTTTCCTACGTATATAATTAATTTTGATTCGTGTTTTCGTACGTATCTTATGGAGGTAGAGTATTCAATTATGTGTTAGTGGGCTTGTCTTTCTGCCTATCTTTGTGCGTGTATATTGTCAGTTTTAGATGACAGTTTTCTAGAAGGAAAGACAGAATCTGCTTAAAACTTGGAAAATATCACGTATGTGTGGTACATATGATTTGAGGAGGAGGTGGAGGTTGTGATGGTGATTTTTATGTTCATAAAGTTTTCGTTATAAGGGAAATACAAACCATTTTAAAAGTAAAAAATAACCTCTCCATAGTAAAGGGGCTAATGGACTCTAAAATGCCAAGGCACAATTCTTGCTTAAATTTGCTTATATACCAAATCAGTCACAGTTGCAACAAGCTGTAGAGTCACATAATTTATATGAGCTGAAATCTAACAATAAACTTGCAGTGTATTATGACAGGCCTTCATTCATAAAACTTCTTAAAAAGTACATTTGTCATGAGTCATGTGTAACAAGTACTTTTCCTTGTAGATATATAGATAATTAAGTGAAAGCTCTCCATACACTAAAAAGTGATTAGGGTCTTAGATGACAGAAGTGTGGCAAGTTTTTATCACATGATAGGCTTTATAGAAGGTATATATCTGTGTGTATGTATCTCTATGTATTTGGCTGTCTACATATATGTAATATCTGTCTACATATATATAGTATCTTTCTGTCGATTTGAATTGGCAGCCTTCTTAGAGATTAACATTTTTTTCTTACCTTGTCTTTCATTTTGGTTTGATTCCTCATTATTTGGAGATAGTATGAGGTAAACAACTGGTGGAAGAAAAGCCATCTTTGCAATAGATTAATTTTTAAATTGCTTGTTCTAACCATTCTATTTGTTTATCAAGGCACAAACAATTAGGTAAACTCGCCATTCAATTTTTAAACAACAAAACACTTGGGCAGCCTGTTGGGTCCGTTAATTTTATAGCACACACTTCAGATTGCCTTTTATTATGATAAATTCAAAGACAGTAACCTATAGGTATGTCAGTATGTTCTAAAAAATGAATCCAGAAATACTTGTGAAAATCAGAGTTTTTTTCTGTCATATTGTGATTTTTTTTTCTTTGTGTTATAGAACTAGATCTAGTCAATCATATTTTAAGATAGCACCATGGGATAGAAAAGACAAAGTTATTTCATAGTATTAATTATGTTAATTATGTATTATATATGTTATATATAATATATACAATTTGTTTGTTTGAGGAAGGAGAGATTTATCCACCCTGGGTTTCTTTTATTTTCTTCTCTCTGCACGTCTTTTTCATTATCAGTTTCTCCTTTCTTCATAACATGAAGTGTCAGAGAAGTTTTTAACTGTGTAAAAATGACTATTAAAATAGTGAACCATGTCTATTAATCTTTTTCTGTTTTCCAAGACACACTGTTGTCCCATGGATTTGTTCTGAAGCAGTATTTATATAAACACTTGCTTTTATTTACAGTAAAAGTGAATTGTTTTTTCTAGGAAAGAAAGTGATTGCTTTTTCAAAGGTTGCAAACTTGGCAAGTTGACACGTTGTTTGATTACATGCTGGTTAGTACAAGCAGTGCCTTCAACACGGCACAGCTGTGGCCTGGCCGGCCAAGCCTTTCTACCTCAGGCTTTCTTGCCTATGAGGTTCTCACACTCAACCTCTCCTGCCATTCTCTTTTCTAGGACTTTCTCCTTCACTCTTTCTCACTCTGTATTTCTCTTGCCTCTCCTTTCTCCTCTGTTTCTTTCTCCCCCACCTTATTTGCTTTTCCTTTCAACTCTGTAATTCTCAGAGCCTTGAAAAGAAAGAAAATTTTAAGTAAAATACTTTTTTTTTCAGTTTCATGAATAAGCTTTAAGTAATCTTTCAATTTCCAGACTCCCTGATTTAAGTCTAGTTGGCCTGAAATAAGAAAGAAAATGTTTAAAGAAGAATACTTGGCTTCTGATTCCTTCTTTGAGAGGACCTGTTTGGGTGCCTATTTCCTGGATATACATTTGTATATGTATCCTGTATGAGCTGCTAAATGTGCTTATGAAGTAATATGTATTACTAGATGTATTTTTCTAGTACTTCTATTTCGTATATCTATCCATAAAATTTTCAAGATAGTGATTATGTTTTATGCATAAGTCCTTTCTACATACATTCTCTTTACTAACTTTGATAACTGTACCTTATATGCATATTTTTCTAATTGTTTAATCTTTAGAGTTTATTTTAATCATACCTTTAAACCATTTCAAAAGGCTTTACATTGATAGCACTACGACACTGGCAAGATGGTCAAGGATCAAGTATTGAGAACACTAACATGTAATTGTTTATTTTTAACTCTGCTAGTCAAAGCTCCACCATTCAGCATAATACATAGGAGGTAAGGGACATAAAGGTAGAATCCGATCAAGTCTGATGCCCCTGGAAGGCCAGTGTCTAAACACTGTGGTACTCTAATATTATTATCAGATAGGATGTACAAATTGTTAGTCGTCATTTCTAAAGAATGTATTGGAGATGCCATATAACTGTGAAGTAGGTGAGCAGACATTTAGTTATGACGGCTCCTTCTCTTTCTCTCCCTGTCCAGGTGCCCGTGTCGGTGGCCATGATGACTCCCCAGGTGATCACCCCTCAGCAAATGCAGCAGATTCTTCAGCAACAAGTCCTGTCTCCTCAGCAGCTCCAAGCCCTTCTCCAGCAGCAGCAGGCAGTCATGCTACAGCAGGTAATGTGGGTTACCTGCTTTGGTGTTCTAGCGTGGTGCAGAAGGCGTGCACCGGTGGTCAACAGTGCCAGGACCTATCTGACAGTCATTCTCCACTCGAAGGGACAACTGATCAGCATGCAAGAACATAAACGTAGCATTGTAACTGCAGAACTACGTAAGAAAAGTTAGATCCCTTAGTCTTTTTACATTCATCCCAGTCTAGAATAAGAGCGGAGAGAAGCATAGCCTCAACATGGAATGGACTAATATTTAAATATTCATATGCTTCCTACATTTGATCTGTAGACATGCCAACAAAAGTGCAAAGGGACTTACAGATAATTCTTGCCTTTAAGACTCCTCACCACTTTAGCACTCCTTTTTGCTCAGGGAGGTACAAAATTTGAACTGGCCATTTGGTTGCAATGGGAAAGTGACATCCTAGATTTTTCTTTCCAAAATATATTAAGTGTTGAAGCATAGGAAATATCTACTTACAAAAACAAAGTTAAGCACTAAGTCACTAATCCATAAACGTTACCTTCTTTAAGGAACAAAACTCATGCTCCTAATATGTACTTTGTTGGAGCCTTGAGTGTACTTAGACTTTTTGTTGTAGTCTTACTTACAGAGAAGAGAATGTGCTTTACCTGAATTCTTGTCGATTTAATTACTTTGCTGTCATCTGTGGATGATGACCACAGCCCATTTGCTTAGATTTCTAAGTCTGACATTCTTCTGTACATCTGATGGATGAAACATATTCCCTAATAAGACCCAAACCACCTGCTTTTATGTAGCCATCTATTTGGGCCTTACAAATGGTAGGATAGAACCTATTTTTATACCCTATCGGGATTTCAGATGCAATCATTTAGGGTATCCATGTGGTTCTGGCCCTTTAGCATATAGGTTCTCTGTGCCCTTTTGTTTAGTAGGAATTTTTGGATACTGGATTGGAAAATTTCAGAGCCGCCTTGGAAAAAAAAAATGTATGTAGATTTGTCTCCTGGCATCCACTGCAAAAAAAAAAAAAATTTTTTTTTTGGTTGTTCTTGGGAGGTGAATCTTAATGGCTGCTCTACCATTTGCCAGTCTAGAAGAGTTTAGGAGATTTATAATACATGCAACTTTTGCCTTTATTTATTAAAGTCAAAATGGTTTATTCAGCAACAACTACAAGAGTTTTACAAGAAACAGCAAGAGCAGTTACATCTTCAGCTTTTGCAGCAGCAGCAACAGCAGCAGCAGCAGCAGCAGCAGCAGCAACAGCAGCAGCAGCAGCAACAGCAGCAGCAGCCCCAGCAGCCCCAGCAGCCGCCGCCGCCACCCCACCCCGGCAAGCAGGCGAAGGAGGTAGGAGCCGCTGGGCCCGCAGCGCTGCCCGGCAGGGGGCGCCGCAGTGCCAGGTGGGGACGGGGCGTCGCGAGGCCAGGGCCGCCTGACACCACCCTAGCACGAGGCTCTCGCTGTCGTCAAAGATGCGTTATGATACATTTTTACCCCGCTTACTAACAGTGACAGTAGAACTCTCCTGCTCTCCTTTTTTGTAGCATGGGACTTGAGAGTTACAATCCAATGCTGCTGTCTGTCGCCTAATGTTCACTAATGAATCACAATGTACAAAGAGCGAGCTCTGTGGTGGACAAAGTACTGATTATCTTGTATTCACCGTGAATCTAAGTTGGTGAGGGAACCTTATTTTTCTCAGTGGTGCAGCTCAGAGAACGTGCATGCAAATGTCGCCTGCGGTTGGGGGGGTGGGGGGAACGGGCTCGGGGAGAAACCCCTAGAACACAGATTTCAAAGTCACGGGCCCCTGATTAATGAACTGCTACTGTAGGTTTGGAGTGGCGAGTAGAAAGTTACAGTTTGATATGCTCATAAATCAAACTGACAAGCTGGCTTCTCAGGCCTAGCTCACACTTGTCAGCAAACTGCATCAAATATAAACATAATACAAACAAAACATGTTGAAGTAGTTAAATTGATCAGCAGGTATCAGAGCCGTTGTCCTCAAGCTGCCCATTATGCAAACGTACAGGAAACAGTTGTGACCTCCTGAGGCTTTGTTTCTGTTTGGATTTGTGAATAGAATTTCAGACAGCCATCAACTACAGAATAGAAATTGCTCCCTTATTTCTCCGGAGGCTTTGGGCAATTCACATGACTTGCTCCATTATGCAGTCTGTTTTCCAGTGAGCGCATCAGAAGTTTCTCTTTTCCCCAAACTAGAAAGGAAAGGCCTTCCCCAGCAGCTCGTCTTTCTCTGAAGTGTGACTGCCTTCTCATACCCTCCCGAGTCCAAAGAACCCTGGTTTGTCTTGTAATGCCTCACAAAATTGGAAGTTATACTTTTCCTTATTATCAGGGCGCTTTGTCTTGCCCTGAACATAATTCTGCCTTTAATATATTCCAACAAGAGAGGAGAGGAAGAGAGAGAGCTAACAGGCCTGTCCTCTGAAGGCTACAACCCAGTTTACTAATAGATCGCTAGAGACCGTATTCATGGGCCTCTGCAGACCAAACTTACTCAGTTGGAAAAAAAGAAAAGAAAAGGAAAAAAAAAAAAAAAGGAAGGAAGAAAGAAAGGGGTGTTGTTGAAGTTGACTGTTTCTCTAAAGTCTGATTTTTTTTAGTGAAGATAAACTTATTATCATCTGCAGTAAGCCAAGTACTTTATAAGAAAGTCCGAACCTTTGTAACATACTTTTGCTAGACCACATTCCATACTCTTTTCGTGCAAGTTCCTTGGTTCTCTGCTGCTGTGTAATATTTGAAAGAAAGGCAACCGAAAATCTTGAACTTGCTCACATTCTGCTTTTGAACTCTGACCACGAGATGACCATTCAGAAACTCACCGGGGCAATGAAAGCAGGGTGCATTTCTCTGTATGAGAGCGGTTGGCGCAGACCATGTGTTCCCCGCCGTTCACCGGGCTGGGTTTTCTGCACCAGCAGCAGCAGCAGCAGCAGTTGGCAGCCCAGCAGCTTGTCTTCCAGCAGCAGCTCCTCCAGATGCAACAACTCCAGCAGCAGCAGCATCTGCTCAGCCTTCAGCGTCAGGGACTCATCTCCATCCCACCTGGCCAGGCGGCACTTCCTGTCCAATCGCTGCCTCAAGGTACATACAAAATGTGGTGCACTCTCCAGTCCTCCTGCTGCACTTTCTCCCATTTCATGGCCTGTCTGCCTTCTACCTTGAGAGATTTTGCTTTTATGACCTACAGGTTTATTATTAAAACACGATTGTTAACGCGGTTGCATGGCCCGTTTTCTTGAGACTCAGAGATTGTACTACACACTGCTTTCAGGTGTATAGTAAAACTGCTTCCAAGTGTTGTGTTAGATATTAAATGCACATTTATTAGTCTTACGGCAGAAAATAATTTATAAGGGCAACACGATTTAAGCACTATTGAAAATACACTGAAGACTTGCAGAGAATTAGATTAGTGGGAAGGCTAACAACACTCCATTTAACGAAAGTGAGCTGAAAGGAGTTTTGGTGGAGAGCTGATTTTAAAAAAGAAGTTCCTAATCTCCACACTGACACTCACATGTACGAGTCTGTATGTCTACAAAGGACAGTCCATTCCAAGTTATGCTTTCTAGGACCTCATCATACATTGTGGGACCCTAATCTTATTTCCTCTAAAATAATATTGCCTGTGTGTATATTGTGAATTATAGCTTCAAAAAACTATCAGCTGTATTCTTACTTGTTTTTCTGATAAGAAAACTTTGTGTGGACTTTGATAATACAATAATATAGTACAATAATACAGCACTATAAATTATACAATTGTATATATTCATCATTTACCCAACTTTTGGGAAATGGAAAGCATTCTTGGTTTAAAAAAGATAATGGTAAACAAAATGACACCCTGTGTGCTAAAATTCTTAGTAAGGGTTAAAGTCAGATATCATTAAACTTCACAAAAGCACATTCTTTTCTTTTCTTTTCTTTTTTTTTAAGATTTTATTTATTTATTTGACAGACAGAGACACAGTGAGAGAAGGAGCACAAGCAGGGGGAGTGGGAGAGGGAGAAGCAGGCTCCCCGCTGAGCAGGGAGCCCAATTTGGGGCTTGATCCCAGGACCCTGGGATCATGACCTGAGCCAAAGGCAGACGCTTAATGACTGAGCCACCCAGAAGCCCCATAAAAGCACATTCTAATTTGCATTTGGATTTTGTTGGAACAAACATTAATCCAAATGGACTGTAATTATACTTGTTACAAAGGGACTCACATTGTAATAGTATTTTTTTGTTCTTTTTTCTGACTCAATAGAAAGAAAATCAAGTGGCTCAGTCAGTTAAGCATCCAACTCAGACTCATGGCTCTGGGTCAGGTCATGATCTTAGGATTGTGAGATCAAGCCCCATGTCAGGCTCAGTGCTGAGTGTAGAATCTGCTTGAGATTCTCTCTCTGCCCCTCTGCCCACTCGTGCTTTCTCTCTCTCTATTTCTCTAAAATAAATAAATCTTAAAAAAAAAAAAGAAAGAAAGAAAGAAAATCGAGAACAATTTAATAGGAAAAAAATAAAATCAGGCCAATAAAAGACAGGTCTTTAAAATGCACACAACTTTGTTTGGGACACATGAAATTTAAAATTTTGTAGTAAATATTTTTCTCCTTATCAAATCACGATCTTCATGGCATATTTTTCTCAGAATCCTCTCCTTCCCTTAATTTCAGATCCTCTAATTCACCTGACTGAATCACTCCTAGGAAATCAAGAAACATAAAGTTTAAATAGTGAAAGAAAAACAAGGCAATAAACCCGCTTTTCTGCACCATTCCAAAGAGAATTGGAATAAACCGTGGTGTCCCTGGGCCCATGAATGTTCTATTCATAAGCTGTTGTTCTTTGCAAAAATAAATACCATGTGAGGACAAATGAAGAAATAAGTTTAAAGAAAAGAAAGCTGTGTATAAATTAATTCAATGTAAACATGGATTTCTTTGGTAGAAACTATACTAAAACAGAATCAATAAATTTATCTCATTTTTTTCAATAAAATTTATATAAAAACCTATATTTAGGATCTAATCATATAAGCATCTCCTCAGTAGAGAGAAGCATGATCTACTGTGATTTCATTTGAGTAAAAGCATTGAAACAAACACTTCAAGAAAGCTTAAAATAGATGTTCACAGAAGCAAAATTCAATTTAAGTGCAATATTCTTCCAAAACAAGCATACAGATATCTTGCCAAACAAGGAAATTATTATGATACAACCGTCTTAATAGTTTTCAAATAAAAATTTTCTCTTATTTCTGAACTTTTTAAATGGAATTATCATTTTTTCCTTCTTTTCTACTTGTCCATAAAATGTTATGAGAGATTAAATGCACAAGATAGAGAACATCAAGGAAAAGGAAACAAATCTGAAAATACACCTGGGTTTAAGCAGAATATTTATATTTTAAACAAAAAACATGAAGTCATCATTGTGTTCTCACTGTTTAGCTGAAGTAGTTTGAAAAGTGCCACTGTGGAGACTCACCAGCCAAACATAGGCAGAATGCATCAGATAAACCAGCTGTAGTAAAGGAACATAATTGCATAGTTTGGTGCTGAAATCCCAAAATTGGAATGGAAGAAAGTAGAAAAGTAATTGTTAAATAATGTAAGCCTGGAATTATTTCTGCCTTAGCCACTGGTTAGTTCAGATTAAAATATTTCAAATATCTTAAACGTTTTTATTGTCAGTTTCCCAGTTCACTTTGCACAAAGTTTTTGGTTGGCTGATTGATTAGCCATGCAACCGCAAAGGATTTATACATGATGATGATCTTATTGTGCCTTTAAAAATATGCCACATGTGAAGTATTTATTCCTATGATTTAACACAGCCTCCTCAGGGTAATTTTTAAAGTTCCAACTTCGTTCAAGACAGAAACAAAATTATAATAATTTTGATAAGAGTAGGCAATTTATAGGGGCACCTGGGTGGCTCAGTTGTTAAGCATCTGCCTCTGGCTCAGGTCATGACCACAGGGTCCTGGATTCGAGCCCTGCATCAGGCTCCCTGCTCCATGGGAAACCTATTCTCCTTCTCCCACCCTCCCTGCTTGTGTACACTTTCTTGCTGTGTCTGTCTCTGTCAAAAAAATAAATAAAATCTTAAAAAAAAAAGAGTAGGCGATTTATAGACATTTTTCTCTGTATTGCAAAATGATGTAATATATTGTACCACCCTTTAAAGTAAATTATTTTAAGTATTAAGCATTTAAAGTCATCATGAATATTACTGTAATATTGGATTTTAATGTAAAAGAGACAATGAAATTACTATCTCTAAATGCACATATGGAGTGAGTGTAGGTATACAGAAGTCAAATACAAAAGGATGAATTTGTAAATCAATATCAAATAAAATACTGATTATAAAGCTATTTACTCCATGGATAGTACAGTTTACATGTCAGCTGTAATTACTTCGTGACATGTTCTCATGGTTCAGTACCACTATCTATAGGTAATAGGAAATTATTGTGCATGCACTTCAAATTGAGATATGTTTTTGACATGAGATAGAAGTCACTGTATTCCAATACACAGTATAGTCATGGACTTCCTAAGACTACAGAAACTAAAATATATGTGGTTAAAACTTTCTTTCATTCCAACTTTCCACATGTTTTTGAATTTATAAAACTGATTTAAAACATAATGCTTTTGTGACTGGTCAGAAAGACCAAACAGGGAATGCTAGATTATCTAGCCAGCACTAATGTGAACTAACACCTTCTAGAACTAGATGAGTTTGGAATGAGAGAACTGTTGAATAATAAATAAAATGAAATCTTTTAAAGTAAAATATAATATTTTACTTTAAATAATTTATGCTTTACTACTTTATTTAAAGCAGTAAAGCATAAAAAGCATAAATCTACTTTATTTAAAGTAAAAATATTTTACTTTAAATAATCATTACTTTAATAATTTATGCTGAGTTAGGCATGTGCTCAAGTTTGTCTTTAGGATGAGTATTTGGCCAAAATCAGCTATTTGGCTTTGACTCATTCTCTGCTTATGGAAATCTAAATAGCCAAATGCCTATTTCAGCATCACTTCTGGCATCTTGGTTTTTTTTTTTCCTGATCTGTGGTCCTGTGCTTGCGGAGATCACCATTGTATCTAATCAGAGTAACAGCACCAACAGTACAAACAACGCATGTTGTGCAGAATTATTGTTAGCATCTTAGTATTCCCTTTTACATACCAGTCAGTCTCCAGTTTGCAACTTGGAGAGAAACTCTCCTTTGGGGTTTTACATGTGAAAACTCCATCGGTAAGCTCAAGTTTAGATGTACATTTATTATTACAGTAATAAAACTTTGCAAAGTTAATCATGAATGCTGTTAATTTTATGTATAAAAATTAACTTACGAGCCTGGGTGGCTCAGTCGGTTAAGTGATTGACTCCTGATTTCAGCTCAAATCATCATCTCATGGTCGTGAAATTGAGTCCCATGTGGGGGCTCTGAGCTAGGCATGGAACCTGCTTACGATTCTCTCTCTCCCTCTCACTCTGTTCACTCAAACCTTCCTCTCAAAAAAAAAAAAAAAAAGAAAAGAAAACATGAAGACTAACTTACAAAACATTAAATACATAGGGAAATATTAAGAAGGTTGAGTTAGTTTTTGAGAAGATGTAAATAAGATAGAAAGATGGAGATTAAATTATATCATAATTCTAATTGTCACATAATTGGTTTACCTGCATGTATACATTTAAATGAATTTATCTCCATTTAGGCCTGAAGTTTTTTTGAAGTTCTCTTTGTCACTTCTTTATATCTTGAAGGAAGACTCCAAAGCAGAATGTCAGCTTTGCCATATTAAATTTCATGATGGGGAAAACTGAGAAAATTATGGTTTTTTTTTTAAATAAAATATCAAACTTCAAAAATGCAGCCTATAAAAATTTTAATAGTGAAATCATAGAAGGAATTTTTTTTTTCTATATCAGATGTATTCCAGTATCCCAGAAGTTCCTTCTTTAGTGGAGATATTTGCCTTTGGTCTCAGTTTTAGCCAAACAGCTGTTTTACTCCTTCTAACTCAGCATTTGGGCAAATATACACTCAGTGCACCTTTCATTAAACACACGTTTTAGAGACGGGCACTACACCTGCAGGTTGAAGTAGGCCCCGGTCAAATATAAATCAATAGTATGTTAGGTTTGGCAAATTATAAATGAACACATAGATCTCTGAAGGATAGCCCAAAAAACTAGAATAATGGTTTCCTCTGTAGAGGGGAACAAGGAAGCAGAGAGGGTGGGTAGGGAAATTTAATTTTGCAATATATAACCAAAGTTCTTTACGATTCAGTTATTTTGGCCGTGTGCATGTCCTAGTGTTTTTTAATGGAAAATTTAAGATGAAAAGTGAAAAATCACCCGATAATAGTTCAGTAATTCAGATCATTAAATATCAAATTGTTTTCACAAAATATATGAACGATACAAATATTTCTACCCAAATTTGCCTTCATCACTTTCAATTATACGTAACCCTAGAACATAAGCAAAGTACTGTTAAATAAGATAAGCTAATTTTAAAAATCACAGTAGACTTACTTTACATCATAATGTATAAAAATTATTTATTTAATATTAAAAATTAATTAGTAGACCCAGCAAATGAAAGGACATTGAAAGAATCTTTCATTTTTGAGTGTGAAAAAGCTGCTAATGTAATTTTTACCAATAGGTAAAGCCATTGAAATGTTTAAACATTGTGTGCCCCAAGGATGTATAATCTAGATGTGAATTATCAAATTTTAATTAATTCTTAGCACAGCGCTTTGTCACCCAGTAGTTACTCCACATACTCTGAATCCAGGATTAAGGAATTACTGTTTAATTGCTTTACCTGTGGTATAACATGTGATTTGATTAGGAACTCATCCTTTTATTCATTCAACTTCCAGAAAAACAGACCTTTAATGCTTATTCGTAGTACTGGCAGTGAACGAGAGTAAACCCAACTTGTCATCCCAAAGCCATCACCCATGATCATTTCTTGATTTTCTGTCATCATGGAATTTTAATTTTAAAATTGCATTATCATACGACTTTTTGGCTCTAGGATAGTCTGTATGTATCCCTGAAGTAAGTTACTAAGAAAATTGAGTCATCCTTACTATTACTCTGTAATGGTGTAGTCCACGGATTCCCAGATTGCCAGCCCCCTGGTGTTCCGGGCACTTGAACAGCTCAGTATTCATTGAGCTTTCATGCACGGTGGACACTCCTACAGGCATTGGGGACAAAGCAGTCAAGAAAATGGACAAAAATTCCTGCCACCACAAAACTTACATTGTAAATTAAGTAACATGTATAGTGGTAGGTGCTAAGGAAAAAAAAATAGGACAAAAGAAAGAAATGGAAATGGGTGGGGTTGAACTTGTAGACGGGGTAGCCAAGGACGGAGTCCTAGAAAGAGGTTATGTGAGCAGAAATGTAAAAATGCGAGGAGCCCTGCCACACATTAGCTCTAGAGCTCATTACTCAACTTTTCTCTTCCTCAGTATCCTCATCTCTCAAATGGGAATATAAGAGTAGCCTGGGTCTTAGGATTAGCACTGAAGCGTGGAAAAGAGTGATGAGTATATCAGAAGTACTGGGCAAGTTTCTAATAAAACAGAGACAAAGACTGAGTTGGGGGTCAAAGAAGCTGTATAAACAGAAGCTTAGTTTTGAAGTAAGCTAGTTTTGGGGAAAAAATCTTCAAGTTTATAAATAGGCAACCTGCTGTCCAAGTGAGGGGCTGGCTGGAAATCACATAATCAATCCTAAGCCTACACCCAGTATTTAAAACTGAAATAAATCAGTATAATTGTAGAAGGAGTTTGTTCCTGTTGTCTTTCTTTTTATCCTCAAATGGGTTTGTAAAACGCTGAGTTGAACAAGAGACTCAAAGTTTTGTTGTTGGTGTTGTTGTTGTTCCTGGACATCTTGGAACAGATGTACACGTTAACATTATTCATGAGTCTCCAAGACACAGGCCACAGACCTCTTCAATTTCTTTGATTAGGACTGTTTAGAAGAGCACTGTTGCGTAGAACACAGTTTGGGCCATACTGAGTGTGTTCTATTATTGCCTGAAAAATCAGTTAATTCTTGCAAATCACCGAAACTTCAAAACTCACAAAACTTTCAAAATTCTACAAAAGTGATCAGTTATTGTTTCATAGTCATGGTTTTGTATCCATAGAAAAGAGCTAACCAAAGTGTAGATGTGAATACAGTTTTGTAAGCAAAGTGATAGTTTGCTTTTAACAGTTTTCCTCCCAAATTATCTGCACATCAGAATCATGTGTAGAGCTTCAGAAGCAGACTGGTGCATGTGTCCTACCTCCAGAAACTGTGATCTCATTGGTTTGGACTATGGTCAGGGCATCGAAAGTTTTAAAATGTCCGCAAGTGAATCATACCTCCATCCAGACACTTTAGGGAACCACTCCCACTAAAAGTAATCTCTTTCGGACATCATCTCTTCTCTGCCCCTTATCTGTAATCTTTAAAAACCATTTCCTTCTTCGATTAATTAAGGATCCTTATTTGGATAGTGAACAGGTGGCTTATTCATCAAATTTTTGTGTGCTTAGTATTTGTTGCCGTATCATTGTGATATCATGCTGTTACCACTAATCTTCAACACAAATGACTAGTGTAAGAGAAGTCTGCTTTTAAAAGGTAAGTGGATACTTAGGTTAACTAAATTATTAATAAAATTCAAAAACTAAATTATTAAAACATCTTTAACTGATACAGTCTCTAAAAATACCTAATAGTCTTCAGCAAAGATATAAAATTTTATCAGAATCAACTCGGGCTGTTTATGATTCTTTAGACATTGGCCTTCCGGGATGGCAGTGCCCATGAATACTATGGCCTTCAAGAGCCACTGAACTTCCACGTGAAGACCCAAATGCCTTCGAGATCTGTGTGAATCTGTTGTAATCAATTAAATCAACTACTGTTTATTGAACACATACCAGGCACTGCTCTTGGCACTGGGGGTAGATAGGTCAAGTAAAAAATCACTACTCTTACCAGTTTAAGATTACATTGCCGTAGAGGAAGACTGACGATAACATGTAAAGCAAACAAACAAATAATATAGCTTCAGACTGATAAATGATTTAAAGACAAAGAAAGCAGGGTGAGGTGACAGAGAATGCTAGAAGGCAAGGCGGGAAGGGGCAGTGGTTGATGGGGTGGTCAGAGACCTCTCAGAGGAGGTGATCCTTGAATCCTCTGAGTGAGGGGAGTGAGGAAGCCATGAGATCGACGACAGAGTCACCTATGCTGTGGGAAGAGCCAGGGCAAAAACTGGCAAGGGAGCAAATGTTCGATGCATTTCAGATGCAGAAGAAAGCTGGGATAACAGAGTGAAATGTAGAGAGCAAGTGATAGGTGAGGTCAGAGAGGCAGGCAAGACCCAGACAGTAAATGCCAGCATCTGACAGGCCACAGTAGGGTTTTTTGGTTGTTGTTTGTTCCCTTTTATCTTGTTGTGTTTTTTGTTTGGTTGTTTGTTTTTTGTTTTGTTTTTTGAAATGTTCTGGAAAGCCATTGGAGGCTTTGCCTGGAAAGCCCAATGGCCTACATTTACATTTACATTTACATTTGCATTTACAGCAATACATTTGGGCTGATGTGTGAAGAGTGGTAAGTTACAGCAAGACAAGGGGGAAGCAGGAAGACACAGGAAAGGAGAACTGTGGTCTAGGCAAGAGTTGTCGGTGGGGCAGAGAGGCAGAGTCAGATCGTGAGGGCTCCCATGCAAAAGACGTGTCGATGCTGCCACGAGAGAGGGTTTGCTAGTGGAGCTTTGCTGTGAGGACACCTAACTTGTACAGACAGGTAATCAAAAAGTTAGTCAGAAAAGTTTCAGAATCTTAGGTAAAAGCTAGAGTTAAAGCAATTTTTAATGATCTTTATAAAGAAATTATTTCCTATGTAACCGAGAAATACCTTCCTTTATTAAGCCATTCTCTTTTATACAGGAAAAATAGTTTTTAATAACTGGAAACCTGCGTTAGCTTGCCTTTTCTTCAGTCTTAGGGTGTTTTAAAATCTTCAGGAGCCGGAATCACCAAAATGATAGCTTTCAGTAAAGCTATCTGTAAGAAATTGAGATAGGCATAGCAATTTAAGGTTACCACTGTGATGAATAATTTGACCAGAAGTTATGTTTGGAGCAGTGCGAATTCTTCTGTCACTTTGGGCTACTTACCACGATGTCTAGATTGATGATTTTTCTACCCGCAGGGGTAGAGGTGAGAGGGCTCACCGTCCTCGCCATCATGTTCTCTCATCATCCCCTAGTCTCCCCTGCCTGTTCGATCCTGCTCCTCTCCCGCACACCTCGGGATTGATCCGTATCACTTAGAGCATCTGAGGTGGGGGTGGGGTAGTTTGACTAGTACTTCCACCCTCCTGTTAGACGTTGTAGGTGAGCCTAATAATAAAGAACCTAGATTTTGGAGCCACAGTGCATTAGGTGTGAATTCTATCCACTAGTTACGAGTGTAGTGATTTGGTAACATCTTTAATCTTTCTAAACCTCCACGCCGTGCCCTCATCTGTAAAATGTAATGATTCCTAACATCAGGTGAGGTTAATTGAGATTTTGAATGTAAAGCACCAGACTGACTTTAGCAGATGCTGAATAAGGGATGGCAATCGTAATTGCGACTGCATTTTCCCCTGGATATCTTTATTCGGTAATTTTTGTATTTTTAAATAATATTTCCAGAGCAAAGGCATTCAAATCAGACTGCCTGGATTTAAATCAGAGCTCTACCACACAGAAGCTTTGTGACCTTGGATACATTTTTGAACCTCTCTCTCTCATTTTGTTTCCTTATCCATGAACTGGTTAAAATATACTTATTGACTCCATTAGATTTAGTGAGGATTAAGAAGCATGAGGTATAGAAAGAATACATGAAGGTATAGTACTTGGCACATGTAAGTACTATTTTATAAGTCAAAGACTGTAGACAATAATCTCTCAATTCCTTATTTCAAAATTGTAATTAAAAGCTAAAGCATTGTGCCTTAATTTTCTGTTTTCTTTCTTCATAAATCTGGTAAATTTGCATGATCTGAGCCAGGGTGCTGTTTAAAATGAGTAGTTTTTTTATTCTGCTGGTCATAAAATGAAGTTTCCATATTATCTGCTTAATTGATCCATGTAGGTAAGCATATTATTGGCTTATTTAGCACCTCCAAGTGAAACTTCAATTATTTTGTTTGCCTGTCTGAGAAAGAGCAAACTAAAACTTTGTCAAAGTTGTCAAATGTATTTTCCTTCTGAGTTGAATGTTTACTGTTTTTTTTCCCTGACTTTTTTTTCTTTTGTTTATCCTCCTTACCCCTTTCTCTTTTCATATCTTTTGATACATCTCATTTCCAATTCTATTTCTTTTTCAGTTCCTCACTGATAAAAACTTAATACCAGCAATAAGTAAAAGCTACTGTTAAAAGTTGAATAGTTTAATTTTCAAATAGAACTTGCTGGGTTTTTCCCATTAATCTTTGATATTATTTCCAATAGGATCATTCCCTACCATTCCCAAATTGATAATCTTGAGCAAATAACTGATTATTCATGAGAAAGGGTATGGTGCTGATGGGTGTAAAGTGATTTTATTATTGTATATTAATTATGCTGGTAACATCACTTTTGTCGTTGGCATTAATCTAGTAATAATACTAAGCTCATTATATGAACTTTACCTTGTTATATTAGTGGGGCTTTCTTTCGTTTTATAGCTGGCCTAAGTCCTGCTGAGATTCAGCAGTTATGGAAAGAAGTGACTGGAGTTCACAGTATGGAAGACAATGGCATTAAACATGGAGGGCTAGACCTCACTACTAACAATTCCTCCTCGACTACCTCCTCCACCACTTCCAAAGCATCACCACCAATAACGCATCATTCCATAGTGAATGGACAGTCTTCAGTCCTCAGTGCAAGGCGGGACAGGTAAATCTCATGAGATTTATTCTATATTTATCTGTCACCAACTTTTACTTCTACCATTCATAAAACTAAAGATTATTATTTGTACTTAAGAGGGGCAGAATGTATAGAACAAATTAAATAGAAACCTTTAGGTTATTTATCTTATATATTATTTTCATTACAGAAAGCAGTTCAAACGCTGGCAATCTGATGGATATAGTGGGGAATTTGCCTGAAGAAATTTATTTTTTAATAAGTGCATGTGGAATTATTGTGTCAGCATATTTTTATGGCTAATATGTTGTGATGAACCAGATTGCTGAAATGAGAATATTTTGCCATTTTTAAACTTAAGAACCCCCTTTTGAATAATTAATTAAATACTTAAAGATTCCCCCCCCTTAGCATATGCTTTAAAACATGTGCTTAATATATGTTTAAGAACACGTCCGTAGGTATCAGAGACTCGATATACATAATAAACACAGGTGTAATAAACTAGAAGATAGAATATCTGGTTTGCCTTTTTTATTAGTGTAACATGATGGAATTTAATATAGACATAAACTTACGGTGAAAACTGAATAAATTTTACTCAAAATTCATAAGGAAAAATTACTTGATTTCAGTTATCAACATTGAGTACATTATGTTAGATAATTTTCAACTTACTGTTTTACTTTAGTTGAATAAAAACTGGCCTTGTAAAAGGAGCCCCCTGTACTTTTGTCCATTTACTTCCATTTATTTAAGCATAAAGCCGTCTAATCAGGTGGCTTTAAAGCAATTCACATAAAATATATAAGCTAAAACATTGCTCAACATGAAAAATATCTTTTTAAGGGATGAAACATAAGTGCAGGATTTCATAACAGAGTGACTTAGGCTCCTGTGGTATTTAGCTGTAAAGACTACATATTTGAGTGTAGTGGATTGATAGTATTCTGTTGTGTAATGTGAGTACCTGCCTGGCGGCAATAAATTCTTTCTCATAAACAAATTTTGTTTTTAGAGAAACATATATTTAATTACAGAACAGTTTAAAATAGGATGCTATCATTTGGTGGTGTTTCTGATGGTCATTTGAGTATCATGAAAAATTTTTCTTGTTAGTTTTCATTATTATAAAATGATATGCTTCTGAATGCTTCCATGCTGGTGTTTTAATTGAGATTAATTTGATGATTATATATTGCAGAAGTTGCTTGATTTTTCTAGAATCTCTCTATCTGACATAATACTCACTTATCAAAAGTCTTTGATGATTACAGAAGGATATAGCTAATGAATACTGTTCCAAAGTAGAATTTTTTTTTAATCAGCTGTAACTAGTGGAAATATAATTTATGGTCCACATATAAATATTAAGCAATTTAAATGATCCTAAAGGTCCATATCATCCTTAAAAAGAGCATTTCAAAAATCTTATGGTGGCTGTCCTATTACCTTCTTAAAAACACAGGTTTATTTCACTTGACCACATATGAATATATATTTTTTATTTAGAGGTAAATGTTACATTAAGGTCATATGGCAAGATTAGCATATGATATTATACAGTCCTCTTAGTTTTTCATCCTTTATTAACAGTCATCTTTGGCTCTATTTCTCCTCTAATTGGAACATCATCTAGCCTTGGCAGTTGAACTATTCAATAGAACGATTAAATTTTTCTGACTGCTCTGAGCTGAATTGACCTGTTTTGACCTGTTTGTCACTGATCGTAACCTGACAGGCACTAGCAGCCTGCAACGATTATGGCTTTTTGAGATGAATCTGACGCCGTGTTCTTTTGCTACAGCTCGTCACACGAGGAGACTGGGGCTTCTCACACTCTGTACGGCCATGGAGTTTGCAAATGGCCAGGCTGTGAAAGCATTTGTGAAGATTTTGGACAGTTTTTAAAGTAGGTTCCTTACCTTTTTTAGGGAAGGGGGTGGATTATGTGGGGCTGTTAGGCACATTGTTGTAAATAAACAAGACAAAGCTGAAGGGAGGAAGTGAAAAGTCCATCGTGGAGCACACTCTGAGCTTCTCTGTGCTCCAACAAGTACATGGCCCAAGTCAGGCTGAAAAGGTGGCCTCGTCTTTACCTCTTCATCAAAATATTTTACAAATCATTCAATAGAGTTTTTGAATGAATGGAAAATAGTAGCCTACAGTAATCGTGTCATTAATAATTGGGAGACGTGTGCAGGTGTCTTAATAAGTTTCAAGTTTTTTAATAAAAATTTTAAGTAAAATTACATGAGGAGTTGTAGAATATATATAATTTCAAACAGACATATTTTACGGATTTATCTTTTTTAATTGCAAGCTTGCTCTTCCTGACTTTAAATAATGATGTTTAACATATTTATATTTAACAATAAGAATGATGACATGAAAGTTAAAAGAGGCTAACATTCTAAGAAATAAATCTATTTCATCTATGTTGTTACTTGTTGCCCTCAGAATCAGAGGGCAATGTGCATGGCTGTATATTTGTATGGTTGATTACATGGCTTCTCTAGCTTAAAATCAAAATTTGGTGTATCCTTAATTTCTTCCTACAGTGATATATATATTTTTTTTAATTTTAAGAGGTTCCGTTGCAAATGAGAATATCCATCTTTTATGAAACATTCTCCATGCACAATCCTGCTATACAAGAGATCTAAACAGAGAGCTACAGATAGGTTTATGGAGATGAGTAACTTCACAGGCTGAGACTCTTATGTTGTCATGGAGCAGCTAACAGGGTGAATGAACTGTTTCATGCTTCATCAACAATTAAGTTAATTAGCTCATTTGAAATTGCACTGCTTTGTTGCCAGGATGTTGGCAGAAACATCAAAAAGATGTGTTTACAAATGGTAGACTACAGGGTATAAAGTAAAAGCACCTTAACAACAAGCCACAAGTACTTGGCATCATAATAACTTTATAATGGAATTACAGTAAGACTTCCACAAGGATTTTTTTTAACTTTTTCTCATTTCTGACCAATTAAAAGAAAATTTGTTTCCTCTGTTACTTTGGCATTTGTAAATGGCCTTAAATTAAAAAAAAAAAAAAATTGCACTGCTATTATACTGGAAAAGTAGTGAGCTACCATTTTGTTGGGTATGAAAACTGATTCAACTGCCCTAGGAAAAGAGGGCATTTCAGATGGTAGATAACTTTGCTCATGTTTTCCTCTCTAAGAAAATAACATTTGTTAAAACAAAGACAAAATATAGGGACATTAATTTTTTAACAGCTAATTTCATATTTCTTCATTCGAATGTATTCATCCTTATCAAAGTGTTATGTTATTCCTTATCATTAAGATTCTTTTTTTTTAAGATTTTATTTATTTATTTGACAGAGAGAGATCACAAGTAGCAGAGAGGCAGGCAGAGAGAGAGAGAGGGAAGCAGACTGCCTGCTGAGCAGAGATCCCGATGTGGGACTCGATCCCAGAACCCTGAGATCATGACCTGAGCCAAAGGCAGCGGCTTAACCCACTGAGCCACCCAGGCACCCTATCATTAAGATTCTTAAGAGGACTGTTGCTGCTATTTTTTAAATATGGCTATTTAAGCTGTAGAACTAGCCCAGTCGCCATTTTATTGCTCTAAGTTGTTCTTGCTGAGAAAGAGTAAGTTTTTAAGAAAATACACATATTTTTCCCTTCACTGTCATTTCCTTTATGGTACATGGAAAGGAACACTTTTATTCATCTTAAATGTTTATATATATTTTTATTACTAATAAGCAGATGAATATGAACCCTCCTTTTACACTCCATGTTTCTTTCTCACATTCATGCTAGTATGTTTTAGAAACTAAGAGAAATTATAGGTGGATGGGGTAAAGAAAAAAAAGAAAGAAAGAAAGAAAAGAAAGAAAGAAATTACAATTAAAAAGCATTTCCTTTCAATTAAATACCAACTTTGGTTCCAAAGCCTATTTTTCCAGCCCATTAACTTTATAGAGATGACAGAACAAATGACAGTAGATTGTAAGGTCTTTCTTTTAGTCCATTTTTGTTATGATGGTTTTAGATTCTCTTACTCAGAGATCTGTGATAAATTCTGTTCATAGAGGTAATGCCAGTACCCAGTACTGCAAAAAAGTGTATATCAAATACATTTCCATACTGGTATTGTCTTTTTCTTAACATGTGTGGGAAATTTACGAAGACATAATGTATTTTATTAAGTTAATCAAGTTCAGTTATTCAGAAAAAAGTTTAGTGTCTATGTGGAAAACGAAATGAAGAAGACACCACCACTAATAGGAATTTTCTTGGAAAGAAGATTTTGCTTTTCTTTTGTAATCCTGGGGAGAATTGAGTCTTCAGGGAAAAGAAAGTCAGACAAGTCAAAAAGCTGTGAAAGGTTTTTAGCTCCCAGTTTTCTTGTTTACTCTTCTCTAGAAACTTTATATCTAGTGTTTATTATAAAAAGTTTTCTGAGAAAATATTGTTGTGGGATTTTTATTTCTGAAATGCACTAGAAATAAATGTTATAGCTTGAGCTTTCCTTTGGTATCAGACAACGTATCCGTTGGTTTGAAATAAAAGGAATCCATTCGTTATTACTATTTAGCCTACATATGTTAAATAACGAAGGATGGTAGAAAATACATTAAGAGTCCCCAATCCCCTTTCTCACATCATATTCCCAAAGAAACTAGTAGAACCCCTCTGTGTTTGCCCAGCACCAAATGAAAAACCAGCAGAGGGCAGTTGCTTATGTATAACATACTTATTTTTCATCTTATGGGTATTCTTTCATATTCTATGATATATTCTTTTCCACTGAATGAAGGCTAAGTTAGAAACTGTTATTTGCAGCAGCAAGGATAAAGGCAAGAAGAATATAATACAAAGAAGAAAGTCGAGGCTAAAAAAGGTGTTTAGGAAAATTTTTGAATTCTACTATAAAATAGGTGTTGACAGAAGCTAACCATTTTTCTGACCACTAATTGAGGATCTCACTAGATCACTAAAAGCATTTAATACTACTTCTTCATTACTGTCTTATATATGCCAAAGTATAATAACATCTGACAAAACTTGAGTGTAGTTTGTCTGCAAAATTAATTATCATTCCATTGGACCTAAGTCAGCTTGAATGTAGATGGATCGACTTTTAGAGCTTAAAGCAAAAGGTTTACAATATAGCATTCTGGTTAGCAGACAAGTGTTCTTGAATCTGCACACGCAGATGCCAGCAAATAAAACATGGCCTGAGATCCAAAGGTGGAAATAACTCTCCGCGAAGAAAGGCAGAAGGATTAGCGTCTATAAAGATATCAATCTATTAGAGAATCATTAGTTGATGAACGTATGTGAACTGCTCCTATTACAAAAACCAAATTTTTGAGGCTTGGCACTGCATATAGTGCCTTAGGAAAGGTCATGGATACAGAATAGTTTATTTCATGGAAATTTGTTGTCTTTTTCTCTTGCAGCCGACTACTCTAAAAATTATGCTCTTACTTAGTGTGTATTGTCTATTTCTTTGTCTTTGACTAGGCAGCATGGCTACAAAATTATGACCTCAAGAAGGCATTCTTTGAACTTGTCAGGATGTTGTTTCTTTTGGTGACAGTGCCCCCATCTCTCAAAACTAAGGCATCTCACATAATCAGCTAAATGAATAGTGACAGCTAACATTTTGTATTTAAACTCCTGTCAGTGTTTAAACATAAAAAGCTTGATGCAAAATAAATCAAACACCAGTGATATGCAAGTGAAACATTTTGTTAAAACAGTGTCTGACATACTTGGATTTAAAGCTTGTCCCTTTTTAGCTTATAAAATGCTATAACTTTAAATGAATTTGAAAAATCCAGAGGTTAAAATTGAACTGCTAATCTGGGGTATATATAATGGAAGTTACCCCATGCATTCATGATCTTTAAAAGCTTTATTAAAGAGAATCGTGCACTAAATAAATTGGAGGGATCCCTCCTTACTTTTTGTCTTCCTGAAATGCTTAATTGTTGTGAGAAAGAATGTGACTGCCTGTGTATGTTTTTGTTTCTGGTTCCCGCTACCCACCTAGCACACAGATTCCACGCAG
>NC_137899.1:73563054-73565554 GCF_963455335.1 Martes martes
ACATCTCTTAAATTGCTGCCTTAGTTTGTTCATTGGTGAAACAGACCCACCCAAGAATACTAAATTATTTGAAGATTTTTTTTTAACTTAGGAGACAGCAATATAAATTAAATAATACAAATAACAAAGTATATATCATTGAATATTTTCATGTTCATTGGAGATGCTGCTCTGCTGAATTACTTTTGGTGGATTAACATAGCACTCATTAAGGAGATCTTTTTTAACATTATGCTATAATAATAACAACAACAACAACAACAACAGATGGATACATAGTCAAGGTTAGAGTCAGATGATGAGAATGTCTTATCTTTCACCACTTTTGTGTAGAATTAGGATAGATGTCTCCCAAATAGGACGCTAGACATGAAATGTCAATCTTACACTTCTGATTACCAGAATCTTCAATGTACTTTATTTATTAGTAACAGCAAGTGATCATTCTTCATAAGTATCGATGTTTCCAAGGGATGATAATTTGCCATCTTTACATAATTCACACCACATCCTGGTGAAATAAGACATCGCTCACTAAATAACATCATAGGAACCACAGACTGTTTTAACAGAAATGGAATAGAGAATTGCCTTTGTTCTCTTCAGAATTACTTTTGGTTCATATATTTATAAAGTGCCCTTTTTTTAAAAAAAATGGTATGCATATAATGAAATACATCTAGTGATTTCTACTATTATTCTGTAAATGGTTGGGGGAAATTTTTTGTAATAACTGATAAGCTTAGAGACAATGCCATTTTTCTGCCATTTGAAGGGTCTCTGTGTATGACATACACGTAATTTTCACTAAACACAAAAGCACATTTAACTTTTCTTTGTATACTTCAGGGTGTGCCTTTTTCCCACCATGGAGGAAAATAGGGCTTCAGCATTGTGCTTTCTAAGGGGAGCAGACACCACTAACATAGACCTTGCTTGACTTTGTGTTTTGTGTTTTGTGTTTCGTTAGGCACCTTAACAATGAGCATGCGTTGGACGACCGGAGCACGGCCCAGTGTCGAGTGCAAATGCAGGTGGTCCAACAATTAGAAATACAGGTTTGTCGGGTGCTCTCTCTATGGGCCCCTTTCTCAGATTTCTGGTGTGTTAAACTGAGTAATGGGCAGATCCCGAGCCTTGTAACACAATATCTGATAGAAGTATGTGGAGTTTTCATTTGTTTATAAGGATGGCAACGGCCTATGGCTCAGGGTGGGTTGCTGTAGTTTAACGTTCCTTAACACTTAGACCTCTCTAACCTTTAGACCACATCATATAGATTTGAGTATCCCAAAAGAGTCAGCTCTAAGGTCTTTTTCCTTGATAGAAGTTAGACTAAACTCCACAGTTAGATACGATTTTATCACTGAGACAGTTTTCACAAAGCCGATCTTGATTTGTTCCATGAGATTTTATAATGTCGCCAAAAAGTCTTTACAATATCATGCCTGTAAGACAGCACCCTGAAAAAAAGCCTCCTTTTTCTTTTCGACCTCTAGTGTTTTTTCTTTTTCTTTTTCTTTTTCTTTTTCTTTTTTAAAAGATTTTATTTATTTATTTGACAGACAGAGATCACAAGTAGGCAGAGAGGCAGGCAGAGAGAGAGGAAGGGAAGCAGGCTCCCTGCTGAGCAGAGAGCCCGATGTGGGGCTCAATCCCAGGACCCTGAGATCCTGACCTGAGCTGAAGGCAGAGGCTTTAACCCACTGAGCCACCCAGGTGCTTCTCTAGTGTTTTTTCAATTAAAGAACTTGCAAAGATTCTTAAGACTTACCTTTACTAGAATAATGGCCTGTCACCTATAATACCATGGACCGTAATATGTATGTGTTGTTTCCGATACTGCTAGTTTTAAGTTTAAAAATGCTTCTGTTGATATTGAAACAGAATTTGGTCAAAAATAAATAGAACTCATAAAACTGATCTGAAAGCAATTTATCATGCTATCGTTCCTGTTATGTTTTTACCAACCCGTTAAAGCTTTGGCTAATATTTCCTCTTAAAGATTTTTTCCTTTCTCGATCAAACCAATACTTCATTTCATTAAACATACAGTTTTTTATTCTAAACACATTACTGTGCCTTAAATTATTTTAAATTCATCACATCACGGCTGTTTTCCAGAGAGTTACTAAAAACATTTTATTTTGACCTGTAAAATAATCAAGAACACGTAAAAAGCATCATGACCGCTGTAGCTTGAAAGGGTTTTTGTAAACCTGTTTACCATTTATGAAGGGTAGACTGAAACACAAGAGTTTAGCTGATGATCCAGACTACAGTGTAACCAATTATGCCTCTTTTCTTTTTCTTTTCCTTTTTTTTTCTTTCTTTTTTTTTTTCTCTCCCTCTGCTGTGTCTGACTGATGGAAAAGTAAGGTCCGTCAGTTGTAATGAGACCCAGTGCAAGTGTAGATGCCGACTCCCGTGGCAGAGTTCAGCGTTTCACACTGCCTGGTCTCTGTCACTCTATTGAATTAGATTGATGATGGCAGATTGC
>NC_137899.1:73575554-73598054 GCF_963455335.1 Martes martes
GTGATATGTAATATGTAGAGAATTACATATTTGAAATCTGTCACCTCATTTCTGTGGCCTTAGATACCTTCACTCTGGACCAGTAGTGTGAGACAGCAGGCCGGAACATATGTTTTTAGCTAGGATTCTTGATATCCACATATTTTCTATTTTGACTTAGAGATCATCTTTATATTTTTTCTTCCAGAAGCCCAACCTTAGTAAAAAATATACCTACCAGTTTAGGCTATGGAGCAGCTCTTAATGCCAGTTTGCAGGTAATATCATTAAATGCACCTTTCCAGTATCCTTGTATATGAATGTTTTGCCTTTTTGTCGTTGCTTTGTTTTGCATGCTTTGTATTTAGGTGGGATTGTGACTGTTCTTAAGAGTTGGTTTGTCATCCAAGTAAGTTGTAGTACCTAGTACTGTAGAAAGCACTGGTTCTCATTCAAGCTACTTTTGATGTGAAGAAGCAAGAAGGACACCCTGTGGCAAAATCTGGAACACTCGGTTTTCCTGCAAATGCTAGATTGATAGAAGCTTTTGCAAATGCATGTGGCTATGCATTAATATTTATCTAGGCTGTCATAAATGATTTCACATCATAGTGTTGGGGAACATGGTGCTTGTGGCAAAAACTTTAAAGTTTAATTATAATATATAATTTTTATGCAGAGGAGGCAAATGTCAGGACTTCTTTATTTTGAGCTAAGTCCTGGTCATTTTTAAAAAGCAGAGCGACTGCTTTCTGTGTTGGGGTTTTTCACTCCGTGGGAGAATACAACATTTCTGCATGCGAAGGGCTGAAACACGAGTGGAAAAGTTTGCTGGGTGAGCTTGTGTGGACGCTTTCGCATCACACTTAATTTTCTTGATGTCCCTGCCGCAAGCTGCCCGTTTGGAACTTTTGCCCTCCCCATATGTTTTCTTTAAATGCTTCTAAAACATCCATACTGTGATCAGAACCCATTCAATGAAGAGCAATCTTCTTTTAAAGAGATGACTTAAAGGGCATTTCCAAAGTTGTTTTACACCTTCTTCGTTTCACTAGGCTGCCTTGGCAGAGAGCAGTTTACCTTTGCTTAGTAACCCGGGACTGATCAATAATGCCTCCAGTGGCCTGCTGCAGGCCGTCCACGAAGACCTCAATGGCTCCCTGGACCACATCGACAGCAACGGGAACAGTAGTCCGGGCTGCTCGCCGCAGCCGCACATGTAAGTGGGTTAGCAGGCCGGGCATCCGGAAGGGCCCGGTCGCATACGCTTCTAACATTTGGTATTTGTCTGAAGTGTCTAGTGGTATAGAAGTCCAAAATACAGTTTTAAGGGGAACTAAATTGGCCCGTGTTCGTGATAGGAGAAAGTGTATCAAAATCAGTTTTAATGCATCTTTTAGATTCTCTCCAGTGTCCCATAATTGTTATACCAGCAGTCCTCTACAAATTCTTAGTAGTACTAACATTCTCTTGGGGGTAGAGCAGTGTCTAAGATGAGTCTACATCTTATGGGTCATTATCACAGTTTGGTTTGTATGGTGCAATAAAAATATTCATGATGGAATAAGTTGTCGTAATTTTTACTACTATTACAGGTCTCTAAACCATTTATGAACTGTAGTCAAGATACTGCCCGTTTTTATAAACCGTAAAATGCAAAGTTTAACTGTTACCCACAGTTTACATAGAAGCTAGTAAAGTGTAACTTTTTGCCTGTCTTATAAATCAGTGTAATTACATATTCAACTTTAATTACTGGTGCGTCTGTATTGGCAAGGTTTATATGTTATATTTTATGCAAGACTACGATTCCTATTAATATTTAGCAGCTAACTATATCATTAATTACTCTAAAATCTTTCCCCTACCATCTTTTTAATGGAGCTGAGAGAGTAGATGTATTAAAAATTGATGTATTGTGGATTTCAGAAATGTGTATGACACTTTAAAAAATGCCTGGCCTTGTTCAGTAGGCCAAGCATATCAGTTTCTTGTTTACTAAAAAGTATTGACCCTGGTAGGACTTAGAATTCAGGAGAAAAAAATTATAATCTGAATAATGAAACATATATACCATCCAGTTGTCAGGATGAGTCGACTCTTAATGTCAATACTGCCTAGAGTTAAACATCATATACTTCTAATTTCAAGTTATTGAGGTAAGAATGGTACTTTCTCTCATTTTTATATTTTCTTCCCCATCTCTGCCTTAAAGATCTAGTCAAAGACCCAAATGAGAAATGTGGTCTTTATGCATGCCTATTTCCATCTGACCTTTCCTAGGATATTATTTTTGTTGACTTTTTAAACATCTTATTCTATTTGACATATTAATGTCTTTAAGATCATGCGCCTAATTGTTTTATAGCGCTTTTACTCTATCACCTTTGCAAAAAACACACTGTGAACATTAATGTGTTTTATCAGGTTCCAAACCATTACTTTTTCAAAATGGAAAAATTTGTCTTTTGGAAGTGTCTTTAGATGTATTAAATAATACAAAAGAAGTAATAAAACTCGAAGTAGAAAGAACATGAATATATGCTCTTGAGAGTAGCAGTACTCTAAAACACGGAAAGTGAGCAATCAGACAAAAGTTTTTATACCTCTGCTTTATCCTGTCAGCTAGGCGGTGGGTAGCTTGAGGCCTTTTACTTTTAGCAGTTCTCCTGAGTGTGCTGGTGCTGGCTCTCTCTATAAAATGCTAAAACAATAAAACTTTAAAGAGCAAACAAGAGTTAGATCCTGTTTTCCGCCTTTTTAAAAAAGCCCTATTTCAGAAAAATGAAAGGTGTTCATAATGGAGGTGTTGGAGCTGCTGGTTTCACTCCCCGTGTTAGTCTGCAGTGGGTAGTGGTGGTTGTGTACCATACAGAGAGGACAGGCAGAGAAGTGTTTTCTTAAGTGTTAAGTGGTAAGAATATTAAAATAAAAAAATTAATGATCAATCAAATCATTTGTTAAACATTATATTTTACAACCTGAGATAATTATGGGGCTAAATGATGGCATTGCCAGGTTAGTTGTATTTTTTCATTTGGCCATTGCTATTTTAGATTTTTTCATTTTAATATCAATTTAGTTCAGTTAAATGTGAAATATACCAGTGAAAAAAACAGGGTGTGTAAAATAACATATAAGAATCATAGATTTAATGCCTGATGGGTTTATAAAACTAAAATGTTTGTAGTCAGCATATTGTACGTTTTCTGCTCCTGTGAATTAGTGCATGTGAAAAACATTTATCTGTATTTTCCATAGAGAGATATAAGGAACGCTTCCCTTGGCTTATTGTAAGTGGATTTCCGAAAAAGACAAAAATTAGAGGAAGACCGAATTGGGTCTTTTCCTAAATTATATAAATTATAATCAAAAAATTTTAATTATCTTGCAAAACATCGAGTTATCATTCGTTCTTTGAATCTGTTTCTGCTATCGTTAACTTTTTGTACATTAGACGTCAAATATTATTGATGGAATGTCATTTCAGTATTCTGTATCTTCATCCTTATAGAGTTTTAATATGCTCGTACCTAAAGAATATTAAGCATTTTATGTACATGATGAGGCAAAGGAAAAATATTATCTTATTCTCTCCATCAAAATTGGGCTGCATATAATTAAATGCACTTCAGTGTACTTTGAAAATTAAACAGAAGTGAAAGAATTGTTAGAGAACATTTAAACTGCATGCTTATGTGCCCTGAAATGAAGCCATGGTCCTTGTTTTTGGAGGGGAGTAGTTACACTAACGGAATAGTGAGGGAGAGGCAGAAAGGCATACGGCTTCCGATATTTGGGCTCTTGGGACAGATGGTAGGGGTTCCAATTCCAGATTTAGCACTTAGTCACTGAGTAGGATTCATTTATTTCCTCATTTTTCTCTACCGAAAATGAGGTAAGTAATAATATTGTCTACCTCATAAGATTCTTTCAGGTGAAATGAGTGCCTGAAAGATAGTGATTCCTCCCCGTGTCCATCACAGTGCCGTGTACACAGTTATATTTCATCTTGTAATACCTCATTGTTACTCTAAATGAAACTAAAAATAATGCTAAGATATTTCACATCTTAATGCCTTTCTTAAGGCATTCCATAAGCATGTGGTTAGGCTCCTTGGCCATCCTTTTCCTTTTCCTCACACCCCCTCTTATAATTCATGAAGTAAGCCAGTCCACAAAAGGAAACCATATGAGACGGAAATTAATGGTAGGGAGTAGGTTACTCAGTCAGAGTCAGCAGGATAAGAGATATTTGAGGAAAAAAAAATGTTATCCGAGGTTATAGATAATTAACAATTCAGATGAATAATACCAGCCCAGAACAGGAACCCATGATCTATGCCTAGAAAACATTGAGTATTAGGTTTGATAGGAATTTAGAATGTACAAAGAAAAATAGCACTTAGAATATATGAAGTGGTGGCAGTAGACTGGTGAGTGTCTTAATCATCAAGCTGCAGTGTTTGTCTCAGTCGCTATGAAGCCTGGTGATGTTAGGAGCTTGAGTTTCACACTGTCAGAGCTGTGCTTTAGGAAGAGTAATCTGGGAGTGGGCTGAAAGGCCCTCACAGGTGGTAGGATTTCAGGAGTTTGGAGAGACTAGAGAACAGAAGAGAGATCCAGAGAGACTGAGAGCAGCAGGTGAATTCTTGCGGTAGGCAGTGCCTGAGCTAAGTACAAGACTGGGCACGGAGAGCAAGGAATCAATACAAGAAGCGCCATGGAAAAAAGGAACAGACAAGACAACCCACTGAATGCTGGGGACAAAGAGGGGAATTAGGAGAAATCATAGCAACCTTGGAGCTCACAAAGAGAAATAGAAGTCACAAGAGGATAGGCTTAAGAGGGAAAATGGTATGTTCACCATCTTGCTTGTTGAATCCAAGAACGTAAGTGTCCTTAGATTCAGGAAACTGAACTTTGTTTAGTCTTTTTACTCCACTCCAAAATAGTAAAATCCAAATCCAAATGGTGACGTCAGAGAATGTAGACATATTCCTTGGATTGGTAGAGATGTTTTGAAGCTTTAGAAGAGTGGAATAGCTATGGGTTAATGCTTCTTAACAAATTATTTTTGGAGAACAGAACGTGTTAAATTATCATCCGCCTTCTGCAGTTTGATGCTCCACATTTGATACTTTCTCTCCATTCCCAAGTTTTACTCTTAGAATGCCCTGAATGAAGGCTTTTGCCAAACTAGTGCATTCATTCTGCCTTTACTACTTGCCTTTCTGCCTTTTCCCTTTTCAGCTTTTCATCCTCTTTCTCTCACTTAAGTCCTACTTTTCCTTAAGAGCCTGGTCCTATTTCCCCCGGAAGCTTGCCCCCATAGCTGTGCTATCAGGACCCACATTTTTTCCGCACGCGGGAGAGCTTACTCCCTGTACCACGGTCTGCAACTAACGTGGCCTCGGTGTAAGCATGTGCACATTCATGCCTTACCGCATGCTTGCTTTGCAGATGTCCCCAGCTAAAGGACAGAAACTGTGTTTTAGACACATTACAGTATATGAAATCTCTGACACGTCAGACCATGCAAAGTAAGTAGTCAGTAACCATATGCTAATGACTGTGGGAGATCAATTTATTTGATATGGTTTGACTTCATGAAGTGATCCCTGCAAGAGGAAAATCCAGGATTCTCTTGGAACCCTGAGGAAGAAGGGGAACCAGGGACCTTTAGGAAGAATAGGTAACTAAATATAACGTTCATCTTTATGTGGGAGCCAATAGATCTTTCTAAATATTGATAGAGTATCTGTGAAGTTTTATTTTTAATTTTAATTATTTAGTTTATATGTATTTTATAACTGTTCAAATTTATCTGAATAGTAAGTAGCAATCCCCTTCACCTCATTCGTGATTATCTTCCCAGACCTTGCTAGATTTTATTTATCTTGTTGAAGGTGAATTAAAAAGAAAAAAATTTACTGAAATTAATGCATTATTAATCAAATCGAATGTTCGAGGGTATTTTAGCAAAAAGTAGCAAAGGTTAAAGCCGGGGAGAATAATATAGATTCTATATACTAAGCTTTTTAGACTTGTTTTGAGTCTTTTCAATCAAATAAATTTTTTAAATCTTTATTTTCTCTTGCTGTCAAAAGAGTTCTAGAGCCATGATGGTCTGAACAATGGAAAGAAAATGTCTCTTAAGAGTCTGAGCTGTGGGGCGCCTGGGTGGCTCAGTCAGTTAAGCACCTGCCTCTTGATTTCGGCTCGGGTCACGATCTCAGGGTTGTGAGATCGAGCTCATCATCAGGCTCTGTGGTGGGTGTGGAACTGCTTAAGATTCTCTCTCCCCCTCTGCCCTTCCCCACTTCTCCCTTTCTCTCTCTCTTTCTAAAAAGAAGAAAGAAAAAAAAAAAAGAATCTGAGCTGTGTATCATTACAATTTTAGAATACTCTTCCCTTATGCACCTCAGTGTCAATATTCCCTGCTTATTGACTTCTCAGAGTTCTATAGAATATGGAAAAAATTAATTTAGATTCCTATTTTGTATCAATATTTGTCTCTTAAAAAGACTACTTACAGAGGATTGATGCTGTGTTCAAGTGGAAATAATTTGAACTTAATCTCCTCTCCAATGTGTTAGACTTGACTGAAAAGACAAGAAAACATTTAGACCAGAGCTGGAAGGTGATCTCATAATAGAATCATTCCATTTCCTGTCTCCTTGCAAACCTAAATCAAAAAGAGAAGTTTAGTGATATACCTACCACATTTAGCTCAACTTGGTTGTTTCTTTTTTTTTACTAATCAGTTGTTTCTCCTCGCTCTCCATAAGTTGGCTCAGAATTGCCTTTTTTCTCTTGAAAAATGTTAAATGAGATTCCTATTTTTATATTTTCAAATTTTGTTTCTAGAGATCAAAATCAATGCTCTTCCTGAACTGGTTTTGTATTGAGGGCTTTACGCACAAAGCCTTCCATTGTCATGTCGTTCCCCTTTCTGATTATTAGAGTCTCCTACTGTTGAGTTTTCAGATCATTTCTTACATGTCATTCCTGAATCCTTTTAGCCTCTATGTCATTTCAAAGTTCTGCTTGCTAATATTCTATATTAGTTGCAGGTGATTATTATATTTTCTTCCTCTTATTAAAGCAAATATTTGAAGTTTGAGAGTTAATGATCTTCTATATAGAATCGGAATGTTAATACGGTTCATATAAGACTAGAAAATAAATTTGTTGTGTCCTTAGAAGCCAAAACTTTAGAGTAAGGAAATCAAAAGCTGAGGTATCACATAAAAGGAGTAGTGTAGCATTATTTCAGGACTGCAGTGGGGATCCCAGTAATCTTTTTCATTAAGGTGCTGAACACATATTATACATGCCCCAGAACTTTCTATACCTTGTATGTCCCTGTCCTCTTTTCAGCATGCTTCTTGAGAACCTCAGTTTTTCTGTCATTTCAGTGATAAACGTCAGCCTGTCCTAGCAATAACATTTTGCAACACAGCTAAAAGGGACTTCTGGACTCCCATTTTGTAAAACAATATTGAAAATCTAGTATAAATCATGAATTGTTTGGAAGCATAATGAAGATATTTAAGCATAAAATACCACCTTTCTTCCTCCTATTCTCTTTGGCCGCCTTAAAATTTAAATTGCTCTTTGTAGGCACATGTAGAATTTGCAGACCCTACCCCTTTAGTTGGTGATATTTTATATAAAATCCCTACAGACCTTAGATCTCTCTGTGGACAAAAGCATTTAAAATTGGAGTGGCTCTGTATTTCAGAGGAAAACAGTTGAAAGTGACTGACAACTTGAGCAAGTAGAATGCTCCTTCTCATTGTTTTCATGCCTGTTAAGGCCACACTTATTTTTGTTGATATTTTGGATTATTAAGAGGCATTATGAAGCTCTAAACATAAAAGCTTTTTACCCCTTGCTTTACATATGCTTTTGCAGATTTTCTAATTCACAACTTTTCAGTCACCTTTAATTTTTTTTTTTTTTTTGGTCCTAACATTTCTAGGTCTCCTAATTTTCATTCTGATTTAATTCCATTTTTATTTAATCTCTGAACTTTTCATTAACTTTGCTAGTTAGCTTTGAGATCTCTTTCCAAAGTGATTGTACAGAACTTATGATTATGCCAGCTCTTTATCATCTCATCTTTTTTTTTTTTTTTTTTTAAGTGCTACAAGTGTGGCTCAGTGGCTGCTGTTCTTTTTTACATTATTCCGGTCCCCATATGTGGCACTTACAACTCATTCTAGTTCCTCTTAATAAAAAGATCCTCCCAGAGGTACAGTGCCTTCAGCTAAAAGGTGTTGTATCCCTACCGTGCCAATTGTGGAAATTTGTGGGTTCCTATAGGGTTTTGAAGGATTTTTATAGAACTGTACAGATGATATCTGACACCCATGGTACGAATCCCCACCATTTAGGCAAAGTGTGTCAGAAAACTTTTAGCTGACAGTATTGTAGCTTACTGCTTCTGTTTCATATCTAAAGAAGTTACTTTTTTAGAAGGTACATCTTCATTTGCACTAACACTAGTTGAGCCTTAGAAAATTTCCTTTCTCTGAGGGTCAAAATGTCATTGACTGAATTGCTAAAAAATGAATATTGTTATTCCATATTAATTTCGTTCTACCTCTACGACCAGGGAAAAAGGTGTTTTGTTTTGTTTTGTTTTTATATATACCCATATGGTATTTTAACTTCAGCTTTTGACATCAGGCTTTGGAAGTAGATGTATATTTGGTGACGATGGGCATTTTATGACTAAAAGTGTTTATTATGTAACGTCAGCTATCATTTCAGAATATTACTTAATGTGAAGTTGCTTTCCATGATAAAAATTATATTTTAATATATGTTAAAATTATATGTATTTTAACTACTTTGGCAGAATTTGAAATTGATCATTAACGTAAGAACCACAATATACTTGAATACTTTGGCACCAAAAAATCTCAGGGTCTCTACCCTCCATATGCAGTTTTCATCATTAGGGTAGAATTCAAGAATTTGTATAAGCAACAATGACCAACTAGTTTAATATAACTAGTGGAAACTCACGTTCTTTAGTTTGTTCAACGTTATCTTAATCTTTGAAGACCAAAAATAGAGTAGCATCATCAACACAGTTAAAAGTCGGGAGCAAAAGTATTCATTGGTCACACAGTGTTACCTTACTATAGAAAAATTTACATTTGCAACATTAAATCTAAGATCCTTTTGCTAATTAGCAGGTCAAAAAAAGGACAAAACGTATTAGATTTAGAATGAGAGGTAAATATTGGTTTTACTCCCTATTTCAATCTCATGTTTAAAACTAACAGAGCATAACTTAGCATAGTTCAGGAGAAAACGGAACAATGAGTCAGTCCTACATTTAATTTGAGCAAAGGAATCGTTTTAGCAGAGCAACCAGTCTCACGGATTAGACAGAACCTAATGACATAAACCATACATCTGTAAACCCAGAGGAAAGTCATCTCTGTAAGGTATCCAGGAGGTATCTCCATCAAGAGCTAGCAGTGGATGGGAAGTATCCCACCAGGCCATTTGGCAAAGGGAAATAGACAGCAGTCCAGAAAAATGAGTGAGCCACATCGGGAAGGACTAGCCACAGCCAGAGGACCCAGTTATAGGACTTGGAGGGCAAGGCCTTCAGGGACCCAGAACCCAAGTTATCAAAGAGGGAATTAGAGCCAAACGGGGACATACCTTTTGTGTACTCTCATACCCATTCTGACAGTTTGACTGAGACTTAGTCCAAGAAACAGGGCAAAAACACAAGTCCTGGATGAATGGTTTAATGGAGTTCTGGAGTTTAATGGAGCCCCAAAGCTGACTTAATGGCTGAGTGTCGAGATGTAATTTAGACTTTTTTTTTATTTCACTGGCCAACTGATTAAAATTATAAAGATCCTTCACTCCGTAGCCAGACGTTTGTTGAAAGTTTTTATTTGGGAGACACAAAATGGAATAGTACTAATTGTATCTCAACAGGCAACTACTGTGATTCTGAGATTGGGCAAAATCTATCCGTGCTCATCTAGGTTCAAAGCAATTACATCTGTATTTTCATTTTATTACAGCTGTTTGGGTCACATCTATTACTGTTATCAATCAAATAGAATGATAAATCATAATGAATTTTGTTGTTATGTTTTTTCGAGAGCACTACAGCAAAACTATCTGAAATCATTTGGGAGTGAGCCTTCAAATCATGTAAAATCCCGTTTCTTTAAACAATGTTGCATAAATTTGAATAAATTTCAATATACTGCTGAAGGTAAGGGCAAGAAATCTTAGAGAAATTTTGATACACATATATATGCATGCAATTTATAAAATTATGTTTATTAACCTTAATCCACCTTTTTGTTATATTTCTTAGAACTTCTATTGACTTTAAATGGAACTTTGGAACTCCATCTCAGGGTCAGACCCATTGGGTGTAGGATAGAATTATAAACTGCATCGTTTAGACAGGCAATATATCTTAGAAGAGAAACTTTTATTATAATCATCTGGAAATAATATTCCTTTGCGATCAAACACAAAATGGGTGTGGTTTTTTAGGTGACAGATTAAGGGAGATATAAGATTTATTAAATATATTAGGATTAAAGTTGTATTCTGACCTTAAGATGAAGAATTAAAATTTATTTGTCTGTTTATCTTTAGCCAAGACAGAAAGGTACAGAGAATTGAGTAGGGCATTTTCTAATTATATTCTGAATAAAACAAACAATACAAGGTATATATAGAATGAGGAATCATTTGTTTGCTCCCGTGTTTCTCTCCCTCTTAAGGATTACACATTTCTGGGAAGAGGAATATTTTTCTTTTCATCAAGAAATAAGCAGAATCTCTGTCTGTTGAAATGAGGTAATACTGGAGTAGTAGTTCTGAGTACTGTTCTAATGGTAGCTATGTGGAGATTCATTCAAATCAAAATAAAGATAATTTAATCAACAGTAAATTTGTGTGATAAATGTTATTTTAGTTTACAAAAAAGAAAATTTTGAAAAATAATAAACTGGAAAAAATTGAGCCATACTAGTAAAGATTGGTTTTATAATTTCTTAATTAATTAATAGTGAATTTATCATGTCTAGTTGTTTTATTTATATGGACTTCTTACTGACTTTTGTAAATAAGAGAATTAAATATTTCTCTAAAGTGTGCTTAATTTAGAATATAAAATATATATTTTAGTAGAAGAAGTCAGCCTTATCATTTCAAAAGAATAAAATCTTAAGTACAATTAAGTAAATAATTTCTTAATAACAGTGTAACTTTGTGATTTAATTACTTGCATTAGCCTAAGATCATGTCTCATTTTAAGAAGTACTAAGAAAATATTCTCTTTTAAAAACAAAGTTTTCTTTTTAAAACTTTAGTTTTATTAATTAGCTTATTTCTTTGATACGTTAAACTGAAATACTTCCTACACAAAATATTAACAAACGTTTGAGTTACTAATGTTTAAGACACATGAATTGTTTCTCACTTCAACATGACTTTATACGAATGGAAATAACTAAACGTAATTTTTATAAGTCTACCCTTAAATTCCAAATATAATTATATCATTTCCTTGTATATGTGCTAGAAGGAAATGACTAGAACTGAATTTCCCTAATCTCCATTTTTCATATGCTTTCTAAATGAACATCAATTATTTTACCAGTATTCCTGTAAAACTTGTTCTTTGGGGAAAAAAAAAATCCAAACTTTTTAGAAGTTACTTATTTGATGTGATTATATCTACTAAGATATCAATTAATAGTAAGTTTGCTAATCAAAAATAACAAACAAAACCAAAAATTGAGTCTCATGAAACTACATTTTTCCATCTTAATAAAAGATTAGTGTTCATGTTTTGGAATTCATTTTACATCTACAAACAAGGATATTTATGTAATAAGCATGAGAGCTGTGCCATTAGCAAATACAAAGTAATTACATCAAATTTTATTCAAGTACATATAAAATTGATAGTTAAAGTGCTAATCTTATACTTTGATTTTTTTTATAATGCTTATATACTAGTGGTATCATTATTCATGCAACAGTTATATGCCAAGAACTAGATGGACATGGTAGATAGTTAAAAGAAAGTCCCACCTTATCCAGGTATTTCCTTTTAACTAGAAAAATTTTGATGTTTTGTGAAAGTCAAATCCTATGCAAATCAGTGGACAGCGTTAGCCTATAGCAATACTCAGTGTACTCTGATATTTCTTAATGTCATTAATCAACAATTAGGACATAATGATAAGTAAGAGGTAAAGAATTTGTATGACTATAAATATTTTCTATTGGAATTAGATGGTGTATCCCATGTAAGTTGAAGGTGTCCAACTAAACTGAGTAGAAGTAAAGCATGGTTAGGGACTGCACAGATTTCAATATACTCAGTATGTTTCTCCAAGTAACTGCAAATATAAGTTCATTTCACTGGGTTAAGATTGCTATATTGGGTCAAATGAAATCAATTTCCACAGTAAAATTGAAGCATTAGGGCCCTAACACTATTTATGAGGATAGGTTTTTTACCATTATCCTGGAAGTAACGTTTTTTGTAGTAAAGGCCCATAGTTACTGATGAAAGCACATTTATGCTTCTGGTGTGCTAGGGCAGGGAGAAAGGCTACAAATATTCTTATAAGATTTGTAAAAGATATATTATACCTCTTTGTAAAAAAAAAATGTTTATTACTCTTCTCGGTAGGCACACTGTATGAAATGTATTACAGTTTTTCTGAAATAACTAGGATTATCTAAAGAAAAGATACAAGGGAATCTCCTATAATGAGTAAAATTCAAAAACAATTTTAATCTAGTCTTACATTTAGTTTTGACTTGTAAATGTTTGATAAAATTAACTTTACATTTCCTGAAATTGCCTGTATTGTAGATAGGAGCCATTAACTGTAAATTTTTTTTCACAGCATTTGCTGGCATCTACCATAACATTTAAGACTTCAAGATTTTATCATTAGGTTCCTGGTATTAGTAAATATTGTTTTACTGAATGGCTCAATTGGATTTATATTATGCCACTGAGTTTTTCTCAGACATAATGACACTATGTAAATATTTTAATTGTCACATTGATAATATCTAAATAAGGACACTCCATTGATTCTTTACAGCCTAACATCTGTTTGCTTAAATACATTTTGAATGTCTCAGTTTAAGAGAAATTTATTCACAGTACTTTCTTATTCTAAGAACAAAACAAAACCCAGAAACAGTGTATCAGACCTTTTACTTAGTCCTGAGTAAGGAGCAAAGAAAGACAATTTACATTCCTTTAGGGAATATACTGTGTGACCACAATCTAAAAAGCTAAACTTCCCCATTATAATTTGACTCTTTGCTTTAGGGTATAGGCAAACATTAACATTTCTTCTGCCTTTCATTGGTGCCTTGGGTACTTACAAATTTCACAACTGAAGAAGCAACACATTTCTCTAAGCAACGAATCAGTCTGTTAATGTAGTTAGTCCTCTGTGTTTTCGGTGTATACCACTACTGAGGGTGGGCTGTAAAATGGAAAGATTAAACTAGAGTATAAACATCAGTTGCTACTTGGCATTTCCTTCTGCTACAGGCTTGGCTGGTTGCAAAGAACAGAGATAAGTTTTATTCATTTAAGTTGAACAAACATTTAATGAGCAACTATTGTATGCAGCACACTGTGCTGAAAACTGGCAGAGGGTCTGTATCCACAAAGAGGTAAAAACTCTAATAGAGGGGTGAAGATGCACATAGTGTGAGAGACCAAATAGAGGAAGGAAGAGCCCTGTAACCAAATTGTACATTCAAAGCCTTACGTGTGGGTTCACAGAGAATCAGGAAAGGCTTTGTGGAGGTTGTGGCTTTGAGTTAGGCCTAACGTGAAGTAGATTTTTAGGGTGAACTTTATGAAATTATTGCTATTTGAAAGGTTTTGCTTGCAAAAATAGTAATCAAATTTTTCAACCTAATTTTAAGCAGAGATAAGGAAAGAGAGGTGCGAAGGTTTTGAGGATTACAAGCAAAGGCAACTGAGGTATAAAGTATGGATCTCATTCAGGGAACAGGTAATAATTCTTCTGCCTTAGTATGGGCGGTCTGCCTAGAGAGGTATTCCTGCTGGTTAAGACTGGACAGGGACTGGGACCCCTGTCTTAGAGTTCATTAGTCTCCAAGCTGATGGAAGGTTATGGACATTTTAAAAATTCACCAATTATTTGGAGATTCTTAGCAAAACCCTCACAGGTATATGTTACCCACTTTTAAAAAGACTTACTTTTTTTGTTGTTGTTACTCATCTCTGGAAATACTAGATTTTTTGGACTTGAGAAAATAGCATACTTAATGCCCTTTTCCTTTGATACTCAGTTTTAAAATACATTTTTCTTTTTTTTTTTAAGTTTTTATTTAAATTCCAGTTAGCTAACATACGGTGTAAGATTAGTTTCAGGTATACAATTTAGTTATTCGACTCTTCCGTACAGCATCTGGTGCTCATCGAAACAACTGCCCTCCTTAATCCCCATCACCGACTTAACCTGTCCCCCCTCCCACCTCCCCTCTGAACCATCAGTTTGTCCTCCATAGTTAAGAATCTGTTTCTTAGTTTGCATTTCTCTCTCTTTTTTCCCCTTTGCTCATTTGTTTTGTTTCTTAAATTCCACATATGAGTGTGAAATCATACGGTATTTATCTTTCTCTGGCTGACTGATGTCACTTAGTTTAATACTCTCTAGCTTCATCCATATTGTTGCAAATGGTAAGATTTCATTCTTTCTAGTGGCTGAGTAATATTCCATTGTACATATATACCACTTCTTCTGTATCCATTCATCAGTCTATGGACACTTAGGCTGTTTCCATAATTTGGCTATTTAGATAGTGCTGTTATAAACACTGGGGCGTGTGCGTCCGTTCAAATTATTACTTTGGGTAAATATCTATTAGGGCAATTGTTAGATCAAGGATAGTTCTATTTTTAACTTTTTGAGGAAACTCCATACTGTTTTCCAGAGTGGCTGCCCCAGTTTGCCTTCTCATCAACAGTGTAAGAGGGTTCCCCTTTGTGAACTCACCAACACCTAATTATTTCCTGTGTTGTTGATTTTAGCTACTCTGACAGGTGTGAGGGGATAGCTCATTGTAGTTTTGATTTGTATTTTTTTGATAATGAGCGATATTGAGCGTCTTTTCATGTGTCTCTTGGCCATCTAGATGTCTTCTTTGCAGAAATGTCTGTTCATGTCTTCTGCTCATTTTTTATTTGGATTATTCATTTTTGGGGTGTTGAGCCTTATAAATTCTCGATATATTTTGGATACTAACCCTTTATCAGATACATCATTTGCAAATATCTTCTCCCATTCCATGGGTTGACTTTTAGTTTTATTGTTTCCTTCACTGTGCAGAAGCTTTTTATTTTGATGAAGCCTTTACAATGACATAAGAACACAGACTAAAGATTAAAAATAAATCAAATTTTTTGATACCAAGGTTCAATAGCCTTAATGAGTTTTTCTGGTCATTGCTGCTACTGGCATCATAATCACAAAGAGGACAATACAATTTCATTTTCAGTATCTTCTTGTCTTCCACTTTCTAACACCCAAGCTTTCTGGAATCAACTTCTCCTCTCCCTTGGGCAATTAAAACAACAAATACAAAGATTAACCAAAATTGTGTATGAACAGTCGTCATCTCTTTTAATTTTTAGAATTTTTCACATAGACTTAGACCCGTCCAGTTCCACGGTAGAGTTTATGAGGGAACTGTTTCACATATGTATAAATTTAGGAGCAAAGGATGCAAAGCCTTTTTACTCCCTGCCCTATAGCCTAAATTCTTCACTTCTCTCCACCGTTTCTAATCCCTCCACCTCAGTCCTGACCATCATTATCTTATTACACTGTTTTAGTGACCTCCTAACTGGTAACCCTATGTCCAGTGTCCTAACTCAGTCTAGGCTTTGTAAGTTAATCCTCCAAAAACTTTTCTATCTTTTCACTGCCAGGCTCAGACACCATCAATAGCCCTTCAGCTAGCAGAGAATAAATTTTAAACTCCATAAAATGCAACTCAAGGGCCCTTCACCATCTGACCTTGTTCTGCTTTCTAACATATTTCTTTATTACCAACCATCCTTTCTCCATGGCCTCTGCACACTCTCAGGGTTCCCACAACACATTTAAGATTATCCATTTTCCCCATTTCCACTCAGAAGGCTCTTTGCCTTGTCTCTGCATTATGAACATTTTCACATATTTCAAAGCCTACCTGAAATGACACCTTCCTCCTTCATAAAGCACTCACTGATTGCATTGCCAGGATTCACCTCCCCTCTTTCCTGACACTTTGTCAACTGTGATATCGATCACATCCTGCCTGGTATCAAAGTTACTTGTGCATACATCATACTTCCTCTATGAAAACCATTGTCCATATCAGCCCCTAGCCCAGTAGTTTGCACATCATGTTGAATTGATTCTTTTCACTTCTAACAAGAAGTAACTGTTATCCTCTAGAAGTACTTCCATTTCATTTATTGGCTTTGTACCTTTCTGTCAGGTAATAATAACAGACTTTCTAGCTCTCCACCACTAAATAGTTTCCCTCCAATTATCTAAAGAAATTCCAAATAGCATTCGAATTCTCCCAAGTGTAAATTATCTTAAATTAGGAGGTGGGGATGCCTTCTTTTTTTTCTTTTTTTTTTCCCTTAATTTTAAGATTATTTATTTATTTATTTGACAGACAGAGATCACAAGTAGGCAGAGAGGCAGGCAGAGAGAGAAGAGGAAGCAGGCTCCCTGCCGGACAGAGAGCCCGATGCGGGGCTTGATCCCAGGACCCTGGGATCATGACCTGAGCCAAAGGCAGAGGCTTTAACCCACTGAGCCACCCAGGGGATGCCTTCTTTAAGCAAGAAACATAAGTCACTGCTTTTCTGTAGTAAATAGCAGTTAGTGGACTAAACAGAGTGGCTGTATTATAAATCTCCCATTTTGTGGGAAGAAGAGCTTTTAAACCATTCACAGTGAATTTCTAGATTCTAGTGGGAAGGAATATCCACTATTTACCAAGTGGGTCATTTGTTTTAAAATCAAAGGTAAACTTTCATCCAAATCCACTTAAAGAAATACAACATATTTATCAGGTTAAGAACTACTAAAGTTTACCTTCTGTCTGCATCCTTCTGCTACAAAGATTGGTCCTCCTAAGTCTGTACTAATACAGATGCCTGGCTTGTGTTATGCCCAATAATTAAATAATTGACTGGCAAAACCATCCAATACAGACTTCATAGACTCCCTCCTTAAGATAGGTTAAACATAAGTCTCTATTATCCTTCATGCAAGATCTCAAGAGGAAGACAATAAAAATCAGTGACTCTACCAGTTTTACTTTTCTTTCTTTATGTCCTTAAGTCAAAAATAAATAAATAAATAAATAAATAAATAAATAAAGCTTAATCTTTGATGTTTCAAAAGTATATCATCTGTTTTATTCCTGGAAACAACTGATTTTGTTTGTTTGTTTGAAGTAGCTTCTACTTTACTTATTATTAAGGACTGCGGTTTTAATCTGTAAGACACCTCAAGTCATCACTGAAGTAAGCGGTGCATAAATTTCAAATCAGTGGTGGGGGGAGAATGGCATGATGACTATCCCAACCGTCTTCAAATCCAGAGAGAGTCATCACCAGAATAGTCAAAGATTTCTCTCTTTTGTCCACCTGAGCTTTCTCTTACTTTGTTATCTTAAAAGAATTCCATTAAGAGTATACATACTTTGGGATTCTTCTTAGAGACAGGTAATCTCTCCCAGATGTTAATTCCTCCCATCTCACTTAATTGCTCCTTCTCTTAGTACACTTATGACAGGCCATCTCGTAGTTATTTGAGTACTTATTTCTTCCATATTAGACTGTAAGTTCTTTCATAGATATTTAATGCCCCCGCAGTGCCTTATATGTAGGAGGTACTCAATAAACTGTTGTTAAATTAATTATTGGCATTAAGAGATAATAGTTACATGTTATTGGCTTTTCCTATCAAAGCAAGATTGAAGCTCTTTACATCATTACAGACACAGGGGACTTGGCTTAATCCACAGCATAAAGGAATATTGGGCAGAAAAAATTTCTTCCTAATAGGTGTATGTATGTTGCTAGATCTCTGAAAATTTCCACTTTTCAGTCAACTTTGAGTTCATTAAGTTTTCTCCAGCTAAACATATATAATCAAACTTCATAAGCCAAATGTGATGCAGGCCTGGACCATTCAATGCATGCATGTTAATGATTTTAATGACAAAATGATGATGAGGCCTGGGATGGGTGACTGAGGAGAATAAATATAGGAGCTCCATATACAGAGCTTTGCATTGACAGCCCTTCTACTTTGCAGTTTGCTTTCCTCTGTTGATCTGAAAATGATCCGAGATTTGGGGCACCTTGGGGGTACAGGCGGTTAAGCAATGGACTCTTGATTTCGGCTCAGGTCGTGATCTCAGGATCAGGCTATTGAGCCCTGAGTCAGGCTCTGCACTCCGCACAGCGTCTGCTTGTCTCTCTCCCTCTGCTCCTCCCCCTGCTTGCGCGCTCGCGCTCTCTCTCTCTCTCTCTCTCTCAAATAAATAAATAAAATCTTCTACAAATATTAAAAAATAAAAATAAAAAATAAAATGATCCGAGATATGACATGAACTTCTTGGCTTAGTGTTTTAGTGTTTAGGAAATTATTGTTAAATAATTCTTTGCAATAATTATTGAAATATGCTGTGTTATTTTGTTCCCTTGATTTTTACCTTAAATGTACTTTTTAGGAAGGGCAGCTGTTACTAGGATTACTTTAATAACCCTAATGCCTGGCATCTGATATGTGGGGCCCATATATCATTCTTTTGTGACTTTTCTGATACAGTAATAAAAGTCTCACTTTGGGAGAAGGGCTAAAATATTTTTAGAGCTAATTAAGCTCATACAGTGTTTAAAAATTAATTCATGTATTTATACCATATCTTCTCCCCCAAAGTATTTAATTGTAATTGTATCATGACTATATCTAACATGTATTGATCACTTATGACCCAGGCTCTGTTCCAGCTGGTTTGCATATATAAAAAATCACTTAATCCTCATAATGACTATATATAATAGGTACTTTCTTATTCCTCCTTTGTGAATAAAGAAAATGAGGTAGAGAGACATTAAGTAACTTCCCCAAAGCCACATAGCTAGGAAGTAAGGGAGGCAGGATTCAAACACAAATGTTATATCCTCAAAGCCAATATTATTATATATTGATATGATGATATATGATATATATGATGATATATTATATCATATATATATAATGATACATATAATATAATATGTATTATATTATATATAATTAACCACTTAAGCACTGCTGCATGACCAAAGTTATAATTGAGGTGCCCAAACTGTTCAGTATTATTTTATACTATACTTATAAGTTAATCAATATATTAAGAACATAACATTTTTTATATTAAATTACACACTGGGTAATTAAAAACTGTAAAGTAATTTCATTGGAGAAGGGGATGCAGAGGGAAGAACTGGTGAGCACTGAGCAGAGAGTGTGTTTCTTTAAAAGGATTCCTTTATTTGAATCATCAGAAATGTTTCTATGCTGGAGGGGAGCATTTTCCTAGAAGAATTAATTATCCTGTAGTGATGTTTGTACATTAGGTACCTTAAAGAAATGAACATTACAGAAATACCTACCTTTTTTTCCCAAAATAAATTAAATGAGGGATGACTTGGTGGCTCAGTCAGTTAAGCATCTGCCTTCAGCTCAGGTCATGATCCCAGAGTCCTGGGTTTGAGCCTGTTTCAGGCTCCCTGCTCAGCAGGAAGCTTGCTTCTCCCTCTCCCACCCGACCTGCTTGTGTTCCCTTTCTCGCTGTCTCTCTCTCTGTCAAATAAATAAAATCTTTAAAAAAAAAAAAAAAGAACTTAAATGACCCTCGTATCTGTAATGGGGCAAATAGGGAAAGATTGCTAATGGCCACGGAAGAGACTAATGTCCCATTTGTCCTGCAATCCACCAAAGACATGTGGTCTCCTGATGTTTGATTTCCCTTCAATTCTCACACCACAGAACGAGTGAAAGCATGAAGCTCTCTGAGATCCAAAAATGAGAAACTTCATATGAGTAGGGGTAATCATGATCAAATTTTACTTTTAATTGAAAAGGATTCCATCCATTTATAGGCATAGGTCCTAGAACTTTCAAGCAATTTTATTCTCAGAGATGTTTACCCTCTCTTGTTACTTTTTATTTCTTTCTTAGATATTAGATTGGTAGCAATCAGTAATATGGAAAATTGAGTATTAATGACTATTGGCTTTGATTTCACTTTATTTTAGTAAGTTAAAGCCTAATACTGTAACCTTAAGGGAAAATTTTATTAACATCTTTCCCGGTCTCATACTTTGTTTGCGAACTAATTCTGGATGGAAAGGATTCCAAGAATACTTAATTCCAGAAAGAAATTTTTCCTTTCCCTCTCTCTCTCTCTGTCTCTTTAGTAGGCTCCACACCCAATGCGGGGCTTGAACTTATTACCCTGAGATCAAGAGTTGCATGTTCCATGCATGGGCTGAGCCAGCCAGGCATCCCAAAATTTTCTCTTTTAGATTTAGTGCAACTGAAACTCTTACTGACTTGATGGCGCATCATTCATTCGATCAACATGTATTTAGTAGGTGTTTGCTATATGCGTAGCTCTCCTGGTCTGTGAAGTTCATAGCCTCATTGGCAAGACTTGGTACAGCCACCACTAGAAAGAGTTGCAGTGCACCTCTTTAAGGCATCATGGGATAGCAAGAATAACAAGATTCTAAGAAACTTTCCAGAAGCCCGCATATGTGCCAGTCCTGGCTTTAACTGTGCTTACAACACTTGGAAAGTGGCTTCTTTTCTAATCTCTGCAATGGGAGCATTGAACAAAATTATGTTTGATAGAATCTTAGGATTCAAAGATTCTGTAGTTTGGAGCATCAGAATGATTAACAAACAAACAAATAAAAAATGCTTTGGAGGGACAAGGTGGGAGATCAGTGCAAACTGGATGGTCAAACCAAGTCTTTAGAAGTAGACAAAAGTTGGTCTTTAAACAGCAGACAGGTTGTGCGTGGGTAAAACATAAAACTGAATGGAATTTCGGGTTCTGTGTACACACACAAATTTGAGGACAGCGCATAGACTTAAGTCAGCATGTGAAGTGCCTTGGAATAGGAACTAAGCATGATGGGGTTTTTTTGTTTGTTTGTTTGTTTTTATTATTTATTTATTTTTTAATTAACATATAAAGTATTATTAGCCCCAGGGGTACAGGTCTGTGAATCGCCAGGTTTACATACTTCACAGCACTCACCATAGCACATATCCTCCCCAATGTCCATAACCCCACCTCTGTCTCCCTCCCCCCCTCCCCCCAGCAACCCTCAGTTTGTTTTGTGAGATTAAGAGTCTTTTATGGTTTGTCTCCCTCCCGATCCCATCTTGTTTCATTTATTCTTTTCCTACCTCCAAACCCCCCACATTGCATCTCCCCTTCCTCGTATCAGGGAGATCATATGATAATTGTCTTTCTCTGATTGACTTATTTCGCTCAGCATAATACCCTCTAGTTGGCAAGATTTCATTTCTTTTGATGGCTAAGCATGATGTTTTAAGGATGATATTTGGCATCTGGAATAGACATTTTATTCAGAAATGCTCTTGTTCATAGCTCAGTTGAGTCCTACCTACTGAATGACTGAGAGTTTTTGGCTTAATTTTGTCTCATCCTCTGTATCTCAGTTCACACAGATTTGTGTACAAGGCAGTGACATAATTAAATAAACACTCCTTGCATATCAAAATCCTTCAAAAATGTAAAGGAACATACCTTCATAGGTATATCCTTTTTCAAAAATTATATGTTTGTGTTTTAAAAAATACATCGTGTTTGCTGTTCTTCTTTATCCAAAATTTGAGACTTTCCCACAGGTCCTTTATTCAATTACAATCCAACCCAGAAAAGTAAACCCCAAAGAATTGGATACTCGTAATATGGCAGCACTGCAGCTGAGGGGCCAGTGAGAGTGGAGCAGGGAATTAGGAAGCAAGAGTAGAGTAGACCACTTAAGTCTTCTCAGAGCTCTCATCATTAAGACACACCAACTACATAAGAGGTCACATCATTTGACTAAAAAACAGGATGCCCAAAATAATATTAATTGACTTGAGGGTAATCCCATTGAACAGTGCTAGATATCTGTGTGTATCTTGTCAGCCACTAAGTATCCTTTTAGAAATATTCAGCTATTTAAGCTTGAAAGTTTTGAATATTCATAGGTCATTTATGAGACCTAATTGGGAAAAGGTGCTATTATATTAACCTTAGGAGTTTATTACAATTATTTCCAGTACTTAGAGTTTTAGCATTTACTAAAATGTTCTGAATTCCAGATTGAACTTGGAAAATCTAAAATTATAAATTCAACTT